>NC_086445.1:408913631-409213631 GCF_028390025.1 Pseudophryne corroboree | reverse complement strand
CCAAAAGTCACATTGGTTTGAACCACTTAAATCTGTGGAGTTAAAATATCTCACATGGAAAGTGGTCATGCTGTTGGCCCTGGCCTGGGCCAGGCGCGTGTCAGAATTGGCGGCTTTATCCTGAAAAAGCCCTTATCTGATTTTCCATTCGGACAGGGCGGAATTGAGGACTCGTCCTCAGTTTCTCCCTAAGGTGGTTTCAGCGTCTCACCTGAACCAACCTATTGGTGGTGCCTGCGGCTACTAGGGACTTGGAGGCCTCCAAGTTGCTAGACGTTGTCAGTGCCCTGAAAATATATGTTTCCAGGACGGCTGGAGTCAGGAAATCTGACTCGCTGTTTATCCTGTGTGCACCCAACAAGCTGGGTGCTCCTGCTTCTAAGCAGACTATTGCTCGTTGGATTTGTAGTACAATTCAGCTTGCACATTCTGTGGCAGGCCTGCCACAGCCAAAAATCTGTAAATGCCCACTCCACAAGGAAGGTGGGCTCATCTTGGGCGGCTGCCCGAAGGGTCTCGGCTTTACAACTTTGCCGAGCAGCTACTTGGTCAGGAGCAAATACGTTTGTAAAATTCTACAAAATTGATATCCTGGCTGAGGAGGACCTGGAGTTCTCTCATTTGGTGCTGCAGAGTCATCCGCACTCTCCCGCCCGTTTGGGAGCTTTGGTATAATCCCCATGGTCCTTACGGAGTCCCCAGCATCCACTTAGGACGTTAGAGAAAATAAGAATTTACTTACCGATAATTCTATTTCTCATAGTCCGTAGTGGATGCTGGGCGCCCATCCCAAGTGCGGATTGTCTGCAATACTTGTACATAGTTATTGTTACAAAAATTGGGTTATTATTGTTGTGAGCCATCTTTCAGAGGCTCCTCTGTTATCATGCTGTTAACTGGGTTCAGATCACAGGTTATACGGTGTGATTGGTGTGGCTGGTATGAGTCTTACCCGGGATTCAAAATCCTTCCTTATTGTGTACGCTCGTCCGGGCACAGTATCCTAACTGAGGCTTGGAGGAGGGTCATAGGGGGAAGAGCCAGTGCACACCAGTTAGTCCTAAAGCTTTCTTTAGATGTGCCCAGTCTCCTGCGGAGCCGCTATCCCCCATGGTCCTTACGGAGTCCCCAGCATCCACTACGGACTATGAGAAATAGAATTATCGGTAAGTAAATTCTTATTTTTTATTATTTCTCTACATAGTCACCTCACAAAAACCTGAAATGCGAGACAGCTGCCTCAAGGCCGTATTCAACTTACGTTGCAATTTTGCAAAATCGCAAATCGGATGACTTCGCATGCGCTGCGTATTCAGTGCACATGTGTCAGAGCGGCAATGCGATCATTGAGCCAGCAAGGTGCGATTGCCAGGAAGTGTCCATTTGTGGGAGGTTACATGGTGTTTGTGGAGAGTGGTTGTAAAAATGCAGAGGGATCATGGCCGTTTTCGGTGCGTGTATCTGACATCCGTTACAATGGATTTCTACTAAAAACATCTCGCCAGCTCGACTGCATTCTCATTATTCTAAGTAGCCCTGAGTTAGCAACTATCATTGCATTTAAATTATGTGACTGTATACGCACATTTGCGAATGCATCAGTGGGTGTCTTTTTTTCCCCCTCTCTGGGCGGCTCTTCACATGCGATTTTTTTTTATAGTAGAAGCAGGATTGAGAAAATCACACTTTGTCGTAATAGCAATCCAAGCTGAATCAGTTCCTCAGTTTGTTGCTTTATTATTACTGTTTGTTTTATATTGTGCCAGCATATTCTGTTGAGCTTTACAGTTGTGAACAAAATAGTAATTAAACAAGACTGGGTAATAACAGACAGCCATAGGTAAAAGAGCCCTGCTAACTAGCTTACAATTGAGTCACTGATACACAAGGATAGGTGCTACCTATTGCATATTCTTCCAGCCAGATGGCTGAGGTACTTGGTGGACTGTATAATCCAGTCACACAGTTATGTTGGCTTAGGGTCAGTGGGATGTGTGAATGAAGAAAGAGAAATACGTGGAGTTATGTGGGAACTGTATTGGGTAGGATATCTAATGTAGGTACTGTGGATGGTTCTTGAATTTGATAATCTTGCCTGAAAGAAGTTGGTTTTTAGAGAACGCTTGCAGGTTTGGAGATTAGAGGAAAGTCTTATTGTGCGTGGGAGGTCATTCCACTGAATGGGTGCAGCCAAAAAGAAGTCCTGTCACCGTGAATGGTAGCAGATAATTTAATGTAGATGGCGAGCTGGAAGATATTTTGAGAAATGTTGTTCATTCTGATTTTGAAAGATTGAATTTGAGGCGGTGAGGTGTCAGTAACATAAACCAATACAGATGGTGATGGAAGAATAAGAAGTGAATAATGGTCTTTAGACTTAGCAGTGATCAGATAATTCAGTACCTTGATCAGTGCAGTGTTAGGAATGAATTCCTGGCCGAAGTAGGTTCAAGACATTGTTTTAGTCAATGATGTGGGTGTAGGCAAGTCTTAGTGTGTGGGAGCCAAGAAATGGGCTTGTTATTTGAGCGAGAGTTGGAGGTCCGTATTCTGTTTTTGTTCCCCCCCCCCCCCCGAATAGAAGTAGTCACTGCTTGTGTGAATACTGATGGAAATGTACATGATTTTAGTTAAGGTTGGCATGAGCATTATGGGGGCGATGAAATTGCTTGCACCGGCAGCTATCATTGCTGGGCGCCTGACAGAGCAATTAATTTGCTGCTCCGTTTAGGCGCAAAAGGCACTGGCATTTCAGCTCATAGCCCCCAGAGGTGACAAGCTGAAATGTGCGAAAAGCACTTTTCGTGTTGCACCTGGAACTTTAGTGAGGTTTAGCCATTTTACTCTGCTAAACCTGGCACTGTAGGGTGTGATCAGCAGGGGAAAACAAAATTGAATATCGCCCCCTTGATCTCCTGTCACTTTAGATGGGAGATCGGGTGTGAAAAAACAATTGAATTGCCCCCTCTGAGCGCTTCCCCTTTATAGAATTTGTGTTTCCTAACGCTGGCCAGGCAGCAGGAACAGCCTACGTGTAGAGACGCATCGGGGGATATTCAATTGTTTTAAAAGTCAGTTGGGTGTCTGTTAGATAGGAAAAAACAATCTAACAGACACCCAACTGACTTTTCAAACATCTGAATTCCCCCCATAAAATGGTAGCGACAGCACTAGCCCCTGATCTCTGCATGTGGGAGCAGTGTTTATAAGCCACTATACAGTATGTGTCCTTATTCACCATTCTAGTCTGCTGCTCTGTTAGCCTTATTAATGCCGACATATGTTTCCTTCTTTAATGGCAAAGGAAAATTTGTGTTTTTTTTTATTTTGCTGCTGTTCTTCCCCCAGCTGGTGTATTTCCTTGACATGATTTTCCTGCCTGTCTCATTCAGTGGTTAATCACAGGAAAGGAGGTAGCGCTTGGCCTGTGTTGTCAGGTGTTTACATACTACATATTATGTTTAGAAGTGCCTGAAATCACTGTTGGCTTTTAGTTACAGTTCCTGTGTCCTGCAAGCTCCAGTAAGGATGATGATGTCCATTGAGTGGTTTCAGTTGCGATTTGCTGTTTTGTTTCTGGTCTACATTATTGGGCTAGTGCACTGGTTTCCAAACTTTTTTGAATCACGGCGCCCTAGAATATCAGAATTATTTTCACGGCACCTCTAGGCCAAAAATTTCTTATTGAGAAATTTAGAAAGAAATATTACATTAAGTAGATCGCGTTTATATGTCATCCTTAGTGTCAGTTGTGTGGTGAGGGAAAAGATTTGCTTCTGTTTGGCCACATATTTTATGACTGGCAGCCACCAGCACTGGTTTTGCCTATTATATTGACCATGAATAATTTGAATTGGTCCTTGACCACCAACCCAGGACACCCCTGCAAGTGTCCCGAGGCACCCCAGGGAGCCACGGCACACAGTTTGGGAACCTCTGGGTTAGTGTTTGGCATGTTGTAGAGGATTGTTTTCCTATATTGTTAAAGTGTGCAGCGAGGTAACTAATTAGTCTTCGATGAGCAGCAAGTGATCTCTATTGTTCAAAGGGAAACTTCACATTCCAACAGTGTTTCTGGGTCTAACCTTGCAGATTTTCACTGGTTTAGGATTGCTCATCGCTCACATCCTTATAGGGTAAACTGATTAAGTACAGTACAAACCCCATATATTTAGAATGTGGGTTATAATAAAGTAGTTTCTTATTTATTACAATATTTCTCTAATTTCTGGAGGATAATGGGCAGTAAAGTGGCTAACAGCGCTACTCCCTTCCCGAAGCATTAATGTGCTCTGAGAAGCTGGGGTATGCAGTGTTCCACTGATAGAACCGGTTATGCTTTAAACTGAAAACTGTCATGTTATGTTTTACCTTCCCATTGTATAACACTGGTGCTATAATACGAGATGGTTATTATGCTAATTACTGAGGGACCTGCAGAATATTATGTGTTCTTTCATAGACTTGTTATACCAGTGGTGCCTGCATACCATTCAGTGCCAACCTAAGATACTGGATAATTGAGCAATTAGGCCAATCAAATCACAGCTTGTATGTCCTGCTTCACTATACAATTGGCTTTATCCATTAGTTTAGTCTGGACAAATGAATCACAGCTGCCCATGTTTCCAATGAGCACACAAGGGGCACAATTCAATTAGAAGACCGTTGAATAGCACAGGGAATTTGCTCCTGGGGCCATTCAATACAGTGCAGTGGTAAGTCGGAGAATGCCCATTCTGCCGGACTAAACAGGGTATTTTGTCGGGAGAACTGGCATTCTCCGACTTAAGTTGCTGGCGCGACGCTGTTTCCTCCACGCGAAGGGCAGAAATAAGCATTGCGCCGACACTTTTGACAGATTTCCCTGTCATCTGGTGTCACAGGGCGCTGTATTGAATAGCCCTCAGAGGTAATTCCCAGCGCTATTCAACTGTCAATTGAATCGTGCCCAAAGTGTTACCTGTGAACTTACACTGTAGGTAATTACTTACCTGCTGCAATTCTCTTTAAAGGATAACTTGATTTGAGCACAGTGAATATTGTATCAGCTGTGTTTGACGCAATGTTATATTTTGAGACCTGAATGGTTGCATATAGACAAAACAGTTATAAAAAATAAATAAGCAGCCAGATAGATAATTTAGAGATGTGGAAAATTACCTATAGTGTCATAATTAAAATGTTTAACATCACAATTGCACAGCTCCTTGGATTCATACACACTTGTGCTATAATATCAATGCAGAACCGCCATCCCTTGAGGCTGTTCCCAGTTGGCTCTGCTGATGCTGGTACATTATATTTTGGATCTTTGCACCCTGCATTTTCTTCATTGAATAAAGTGCTGAAACAAAAAAGAGTGCAAGTTTCACAGAAAAGTCTGAGTCTGAATTGGTAATTGAAGACCGTACTGTACTTCTGTTAGGCTAGTGTCACACTTGTATCTTATGGGTCTGTTTTATCAGGTCTCTTCTACCTGGCAGATGATGATGATGATTATTATTATTCATGTTGTGCTAACACATTTTGCAGTGCTTTATGGGGTATTCTTTTCTGTTAATACAGGTTGAGTATCCCATATCCAAATATTCCGAAATACAGAATTTTTTTTAGTGAGACTAAGATAGTGAAACCTTTGTTTTCTGATGGCTCAATGTACACAAACTTTGTTTAATACACAAAGTTAATAAAAATATTGTATTAAATGACCTTCAGGCACTGTGTATATGAAAAAGAAATGAATTGTGTGAATGTACACAAACTTTGTTTAATGCACAGTTATTAAAAATATTAGCTAAAATTACCATCAGGCTGTGTGTATATGGTGTATATGAAACTTAAATGCATTCTGAGCTTAGACTTGGGTCCAGTCGCTATTATATCTCATTATGGTATGCAGTTATTCCAAAATACGGAAAAATCCGAGATCCAAAATACTTCTGGTCCCAAGCGTTTTGGATAAGGGATACCTGTATTCTCTTCCACCTTTTTTTTTTTTTTTTAAATTTGGGAACAAACACTGTATAAAAAATAAAAAAACCACAGAATTCAGTTACCCTCAGAAAAAGTACCTAGAAAAAGGGAGGTAGCCTCTGACTTTAATGCCCTGGCTATTCAATTGTAATCCCTTTTTTCACCCAATAGCTTTGTTAAAGTAGTGGGTTAACAGGCGTTAATACACAGAATCTGTGAAAATAGATATGTGTGTTAACAGGGTTGCAGCATCCGGGATTTTTATTTCGACTTGCTGAGGCAGGTAAAAAAAAATCCTTCATAACTCCAGGGCTAATTGGATAGCCCTGGGAGATCAATAAGCACGTGGTAGTCTACCGCGGCTAGTTGAATTCTAGCCAAAGCGGTAAACTGACCCATCTTGCAAGCTAGCTAATCTATAGGATCTTTTGTACTTCATGAATCCTGCCCCAGTGTAGCTTGTATGTAAACAAACATTACAAAGTTTTAGTTCCTTGGTTTGTATTGAACAAATGCTGATCACTGTGCTCCCACCCATAGGGTCACAGTGCTTTCCTATTGGAAACTGAAGATTCATCAATGTTTTCTCCCTAGTTAAAATACAGCATTTATAGCAGGGGTGAGCATAAGTGGCCCTCCAGCTGCTGTTGAACTACGCGCCCCATAATGTCCAGCCACAGTTTTACCATACCGTATTGGCAAAACTGTAGCAGGACTTGCTGGGATGTGTAGCCCCACAACAGCTGGAGGGCCGCTTATTGCCCACCCCTGATGTATAATCCTATCCCTAATTCAAATTTAAAGTAAACACATACTTTGTGTTTCAATACAGAGTGTGCAGATTACAGTATTGCTATACTGGTATACACTACAGTGCACTATCGCTTAAGTAATCGGCTGCTCATAGCTGGAGTGAGTGATAGTGGTCACTGGGAGTGGAAAGAGACTAGTGATCAGCCTGTACTCCTTCCTACAGTGCCTGCAGAGCGACTGTGTACTAGTCCGGTTTTGTCCTCTCCTCTCCTCAGTTTCCAGTCATTGAGGGAATGTCCCAGTTGTACAAGCTGTACATACTGTATAGCACTTCATTTTGAATGTTGTATGCTGTGTCTTTCGGCCAGTAGCTGAATGAAACTGTTCCTGGCCCCAAGACAGTACCCCCATACTGTTTTTTATATGAAGCCATGTGGAAATATTGTGGCTCCCATAATAGTAACTTTTAAAAAGGTCCAACAGTTGGAAGGGACTTATGAATACTGTACCATTCCTGCTAGGAATAGGAAGTTATAAATGTTCCTTTTTACAGTATGGTTGACTGAAGTTTTGTTGGTGTCTTTTTTTTGTTACGACCGTGCCCCTTTAATTGAATTATTTTCATTGGTTTTCTTTAAAAAAGTGTTTTATTCATCCATATACCAAAAGTGTATGAACTCATTCTGTGAACTTAAATCACCTCTCTTAAGCCATTCTACTGTACAGTTGTTATTCCTAAGTGTGTTTTTTATTCTTCGTTTTTTCTGCGTATAAAAGCATTATATTTGACCACCTCTAGTAGACTCGTATGCTGGATATATAGAGGTTTGTGTTTCCTGGAGTATTATGGGTAAGAAGTGAGCAGTGTGGCACATGGGAATTGATTGGTTGAATGTACAAGTCTGACTTTTTCTACTACAAGATTAATGAACAAATACAAATCCCTGATAGTCACATGACCTCAGAATGGTTTTCTGCTTGACAACCTGCTCCTGTCAGCCAAACAACAATGTGGATGCTCATGACATCATTTTCCTCAAATAAACGAGTAGTCAGGAAGGAATAACTTAAAACAAAAGCTGTGGTTTACAAGGTGTCTTGCAGCACAGAGCTAAGAAATGTAGACACTTTAAGTGTGAAAGGATAACAAGATTTCATTAACAGTTTGTGCAAGTTGTGTGTGTGTGTTTTTTTTGTTATGCCAGCCATAATCTCTTTTAGCACTGGTGAAAGGTTATACTGTATTTGGTGTTTATAAATAACGTTATCTTGTACTATCAATTTGTTCAGTGTTCTCATTTGTGATCTAATTGGCCTTAATTTGTATACAAAAAAAAACTTGTACCCCAAACCAACTGAATAAATTGTGCTCATTTTCATAGGTTTTAATTTGTCAGAACTATTTTTTTTTTATTTTATTTTGGTTACCACTATGAAATTATATATTTTGCATACTATATAAAAAATCAGACTGCTCACCTTGGCTAATGTAATCAAGTTTTTGACTGACGCAATTGACCTATTCACATTCATATAAAAAATAAAATAAAATTGAGGCAATGCAACAAAGCATTCTTTTTTTTTTTTTTTAAAGAAACCTCTATTTGTCCAGTAAACTGTGTATGTATGTATATGTGTGTGTGTACATGTATGTACGTATGTGTGTGTGTGTATATGTATGTATGTATGTATATATATCTATCTATCTATAATTTATTTATTTGTGCTTTATTTAACCTGCCACTTGAACATACAGAAAATGTATGTCTTGTGCTTCAACACAAGAATCAACATATAGCCGCTAGACGCTAGACGCTTCGGTTTGGAATAGCACTTAGGGTTTGCACTAGTGCTTTTTTTTTTTTTTAATGCTTTTTTTTTTTTTTTTTTAACATGTTACGTACTTGATTTGACCATATGTCATATGTCCGAAACCATATGATTTGTTGAGCCCTGAGGTATATGTATCCATGCTCGGATAATTACTTTAAAACGCACAACTCATTGTCACACTATAAGGAGGCAGATGAGCCTTGACATTTGGTGCAGAAAAGGAATTTGCACGATTCTTACATTTTAAAGCTGCCACATTCATCGCTTACCTCAATTTTAATGTTGCCAGGCAGACTTTTGTCATTTGTACATTATACTGTTTGCACATAGACTTCTATTTAAATCAATTATGTGAGGATGCCAATGAGTTAAATCCCAAGAAGACAATGTGCAGTGATTTGTGGCAGTAAAGATGAGGCTATAGGGTCTATGCGGTAGAATTCCCAGGATACACCATAGTATGAGTCATCACTGGCTGTTCTCCAAGTTATAAATAAGGGGTGGTCTTCTGTTTGCCGGCGGTCGGGCTCCCGGCGCTCAGTATACCGGCGCCGGGAGCCCGACAGCCGGCATACCGACACTTATTTTCCCTCGTGGGGATCCACGACCCCCATAGAGGGAGAATACAATAGTGTGGCGCGCGTAGCGCGCCACCGTGCCCGTAGCGTGGTGAGCGCAGCGAGCCCGCAAGGGGCTCATTTGCGCTCGCCAAGCTGTCGGTAAGCCGGCGGTCGGGCTCCCGGCGCCGGGATGCTGGTCGCCGGGAGCCCGACCGCCGGCCAGCCGTAGTGAACCCATAAATAAGACCTGGGCTAAGAGTCGTCCTCCAGTTTCTGACTACATTTCTCTGAAGGAACAGATCTATAATGCAATTCTTCCGACTACTTGTCTCTGCATTGGTTGCCGGTTTTATCATGAATGCTTTTAAAATAATGACAATCTGGAGGTAGTGATCAGGATCGCTAACTACAGCCCCAGACCTTGCATGTACAAAAGATCTGAGGTAGTTGCTAGCGACCCGCGGGTGCGTGCATCGTTATCGTTCATACACAGGGAACAATGTAAACGGAGTGTCATTCTAATCGATTGGGAACGCCCACATTGTGGGTATAATCGTTTAGTGTGTCTGGTGGTCAGGTGATGATGACTTCCAGCTTCCAGCAGCGCTTCTTGAGAGGCATACATAGGTTTAGAAGTGTCGAAACTATCCCAACAAAATGATATTTTGATACAGCACTTTTTAAATCGTAACCTATTTATAGAGTAGTTTCTATTTGAACAAAAGAACAAAAAAAAAAAAAAAAAACCCCAAACAAAACATAAGGATAACATGCTGGAGATATCAGTATTGTTAATAATTTGATCATTGGAGCGACATTGCATTTTCATGGGTAATATTTCTTTTCATACTCACTCTGCTGAGTAACACAAATAGAAATAGAATGAAGGGTATATCAGGACCTTAGTATAGACATGCTGTATTAAACAGCACAAATAGAATGTTTGCCCTGGTGTTGGTCTGTATGGTGCATGGAGAGCTGTGTCTGTTGCCATGCTGACTAGAAATAACTGGGTGACGCTGTGAGATGACTGATGCTGATCTGAGAAACGCTCTAATCCGACAGAACTATTATTAGACCGGTGAGCACCATATAGGGATCTGGTGAGGGTCCTAACGGTTGGGATCCCAGCAGTTGAAATACTGGCGCTGGAATCCCGACAACGATCGAAATGTCGGCACGGGCTTCCATAAAGGAGCACCATCCCGGTGCCGGAATCCCGACCATCGGGATCCTGAACGAGCATGGACCAGGCTGACAGGAAGGTAAGTCGCAGGAGGTTAGGTTTAGGCTGCAGGGAAGGGAGGTTAGGGTTAGGCTGCAGGATGGGGGGGGGGGGGGGGGGGGTTAAAGTTAGGGGGTATTGGGGTAAGTTAAGTATACTTACACTCCTCATGTTGGCATTCTAAGCATCGGAATGCAGCGGTCAGTCTTCTGACCGCCAGCACCCCAACCACTGGCATTTCCTATCCAATGCCCAATGTAGACTGAGCAATGTCTTGCTTAGTGTGTCCTTTATTTTTATCTCTTTAATGAGATAGGGAGTTTAGGAACGAGATAACATGTACAGCACTTGCTCTCCTGACCCCATCGATCTCACTGTTGCAGGACCATTTGAAGCCCGTATGCTCCTGCATACACAATATACAATTATATTGTACACGTTAACATTGCCAGTATGTATTTAAAACTGTGATTCAAGTCTCAAAAGACATCTCTCCTGATAAGAGCTGTCCTTTGCGATAGGAGGATTTCTGGGTTTATGACCCGGGATGCCTTCTGTGGATGTACAGAATGACGCACATGCCACTTCGGACACGGGGCGGGGGGGATTGAATCCCTCTCAAAAGGAATGTGAAAAGAAGCCCATAGCCATTGCTCACCGAGATTTATCACATTCCTGAGCTTGGTACATAGGGAATGTGGAATTTGCAGAATTTTGGCGGCATTTTTAGGTTCAGTGCATGCTGCTCTCTATCACATAATTTTCACACTGTGTAATTCAAAAGTCCCAACAGGCCTATTGCCGTTGAATTAATTGATATGCCTACTAAAGTTATTAGTGCCTCTTTCACACCTAAATTTCTGGTCCGATTTGGGATCCGCAACATAGTTTCAAGCAGTGCTTATACCCTTTTCAGATCCTTTCACACCGAGACAAGGACCTGGGGTTTAAGGGGTCTATTTACTAAGCTTTGGATGGAGATAAAGTCTCAGCCAATCGGCTCCTAGCTGCCATGTCACAGGCTGTGTTTCAAAAATGTCAGTTAGGAGCTGATTGGCTGGTACTTAATCTCCATCCAAGTCTTAGTAGATAGACCCCTAAGTCAGATATTGCCGGAGAGAACCTGGGTTGTGTGTCGGTGTGAATACGGTTGACCAGACTTAAAGTTACACAGGCATTAATAAAACCTGGGTAGAGTAACCCTACTGTACTTTTCTTACAGCAGCTTACCCGGTTCGGTCCCAGGTTCAATCCTGGTTGCACAACCCTGGTTAACCTTTTGCACCAACACACAACCAGGATTGCTCTAGCAATATTATTGGTCAGATGTGTGGCGTGAAAGTGGTATTCGATATGTTTATGTATGTCCTCAAACCAGAATTTTATTTTTTTATTTTTTTTAAATTTAAATCTCTTTTCTGAAGGACACAGTTAAAGAGTATATTTTAAAATGATATATGAAATCAATGTTCTAAAAGGAAATGCCCTCTGTAGTACATGTATGTACTCGCACAGTTTCGTGAATTGGGGTACTTTGAAATGCAAAATGTATTTCTTAAATTAGATTTAATTGCAGTTCTTGCCTGTCTGATTCCCTCTGTCTTTAGCTGCACTACTGAAGCATGCAGGCTTTATAAATGAGAATACTAATTATCACTTTACCTCCAATTCCATAAAATGACATGGAAGCTCTGCAAACTAGCTTATTTCAATGGAGTTTTCTCCTAAGCTGTTCTAGAGTCAGCTGTGCTAACAGATTGTGCAGGATGAGTTACTGGTTTTCTTTATCACAACTCCTAATGAGCTGAAATGCTGAACATTCCTGTCAGTTTGCACAAGAGAGGAGGATTAACCTGTCTCTTGTGAAGGTTTCTGTGGTAGTGATTTAGAGTGGTTTAATCTTGTTTCATTTGTTGAGCACTTGTTAATTGGAATGTAATGCTGCAGTCAATGCTTTAGAACTAAATGAATGTAAATTTCATATTTTAATTCAGAATTATATAGAATTTTTGCCATTTTTTTAGTCAGCAATACCAATTATGAAGTAAATTAATGTATACCATCTATATTTCAATGTAATGTTTCTTTAAAATGTCGGTTAGACGCCAGCATATTGTAAAGTCTGTAAATAGAAATATTTGAACATTCATTTCTCTACCGAAAACCTACTGCTTTGAAAATTCATTAACAATCTTCCCATGGTACTTATTTAAAGGTGTAATGATATAGTGTATGTATAGAATAATTTTGTTCTGCAAAACTCGTCATGCATTTTTTTTCAGTAGGTTCCTATACGAACAACTGTGTTTTTTTTCCATTGCACTTCATTCATACAATTTTATTGCTATATACAGTATGAGCTTACTGTATTAAATGGGTGTGGTTCATTAGGTCAACATGCATTAGGTCGACATACATTGGGTCCACCTCTGAAGGTCGACATGGTCATTAGGTCAACCTGTACAAGGTCGACATAAGTTTTTTTTTTTTTAACTGTTTTTGGTGTCGTTTTCTTCGTAAAGTGACGGGGGAACCCCAATTAGTGCCATGCTTCGGGCAAGGTGCCTCGCTTCGCTACTGCTGCGCTCGGCACAGATTACCGTTCCCAATTGTAGTCCACGGGGATCGTTAAGTATGAAAAAGGAGAAAGAATTTGTGAAACACTCATGTCGACCTAGTGACCATGTCAACCTTCAGTGGTCGACCCAATGCATGTCGACCTAATGCTTGTTGACCTAACGACTGCCTCCGTTTTAAATAATGCAGTCTTTGGAAAGCTCCTTCAGTAGTCCAAGTGTTTAAGTTTGATCAGAAGATATTTGTACTGCCATGAGTGTGGTATCTTTCCTGGTCAGTGTGTGTTTTTGATATACCTGGGTCTGGAGACTTGGCTCACTAGGTATCCCTACGTATTATGGTATTATGCTGGGCCAGTGATCGCACAGGCAAAACACAGCTGGGAGATACAACTGTATCTTTATTAGATTTAAAGGTAGCAATACAGTAAAATGCAATATATCACTGTTAAAAGGTACTTAACACAAACGCCTGGTTAATCACCAGACTCCCAGTTCAGATCTTCCATTACAGTGGTCCTGGGAGGAGGTAGCACTACACCCCAAGTTCTGACCGATGTGTGTCACAGCAATCACTCCAGTAGCCCATCTAGAGACTAAATGCTCAAGTGCAATGTTCTGCAGAAATGTGAGGAAACTCCGTAGTCTAGCAGAAGTCTAACCACTGCAAGGCCTGCACTGCTTACCCCTATAGAATTCTGTAATATTAACCACATAGCAG
This sequence comes from Pseudophryne corroboree, assembly GCF_028390025.1. NCBI lineage: Eukaryota > Metazoa > Chordata > Amphibia > Anura > Myobatrachidae > Pseudophryne > Pseudophryne corroboree. Next base: position 409,199,987 of record NC_086445.1, on the reverse strand, counting down.
GAGCTTAAACTCCTCATCCCAGAAGATGTTACCCAGTACAGACCTCCCAACCCCCTAATTCCTGTCCCTTTAAACCTCTCATTCCCACAATGTTGGTGTATACCCCTGTGCAGTTAACTCCTTAGTATGTCTTCTTGTATTGGGTATTCCAGCAGAGGGGCTGGATGGTGTCATTACAGTGCTTCAGCTCATGGCCTTAGCACTTCTAGTCAGTGCAAGTAGTAGCCGCACAGGGATTTTAAAAATTAATAACCAACAATGCAAAGTGCAGTCATCTGAAGGGAAATTAACCTTTCACTCAGATAAACAAGGTGGGAGATTTCTTTTAAACATGTCATATGTTAAATTGGCCTTTACATTTTTACAGCAATCCTAGGAAATGTTTACATTGCATTTGTACTGTGCCCTCGTATAAATGTGCTTTGCTTTATAATCTGCGCCATTTTATACCCTCAGGACTGTATTATACCCCTTTCACACCAGCAGCTATGAACACAGGTTATTGGCACATGAGTGCGCATAACCCGTGTTCCTGTGCGGTGTGAAAGGTACCAGGGGCAATATACCGAGTTGAGCAACCCGGTATATCAACCTTGCTAGCGAGCAGGGTTGAACTTGTGTTCAACCCGGTTCGCTGTGCGGTGTGAACGGGAGCCGGGTCAGTGCGACCCGTTTCCCGTTCACAGTGTGTGGACGGGCGGCGCTGGGTTGCAGGGTTGCAGTCTGCGGTGTGAAAGGGGTACAGAGGCGGGTCGCACACTGGGACCTCCCGTGTCAGGCTCCTGGGTGCGACCCGCCTCAAGACGGTGTGAAAGTGATATTACATACATTTGAAGCACCTCCCACATGTACAGGATAGTGTCCAAATAAGATCTGATAAAGATCAAACAATCATTTAACTTTCTGTGACTTCAGATCCTGTATTTAAATCCACTAATTTGCGTATTGCATGTACAGTATGCAGTGCAAGGCTGCCAAGCACCCAGTCTTTCTGGGCCTCCTCTGTTACCCTTTCAGACTAACATACAGTAAATTTCCCGGGTTATTGCACATGCACACGCCTCAACCAGGGATTTTGGTCAATGTGGAAGGGTCCTGAAGGAATATCCCGCGCGACCTGGGTTGAAGCTGGGATCGACCCCATGGTGTGGTGCAGTGTGAACGGTAAGCCTGGTCAAGGTGACCCCGCACCCGTTCTCTGCATAGGAGGAGGCGGTGCTTGGAGATGATTATCCAAGCGTTGTCTCCTGTAGTGTTGGTGGTGACGACACCAACCCGACCATATTACGGGTCGGGCCACAAATTCCCTTGTGGTAGAGCCGGGTCCCAATCTGAAGGGGTTGTTAGAGAAATATATCTCTCCTGCAATTAACTGTGGGTGAAAAGAAAAATGGTGGACATAATTAAAGAAGATCAGTCCCCATGTCCTATAGTTTGTTGTTTGTACTTAACAGCATAATGGTTTGGGCACTAGTTTGTAAGCCAAAAACCATGAGGTTCACCAGAGCGACTTCGTTTTAGCCTGCATTTACAATGTGAGTTTTCCCCTCTCAACTAGCCATTGTACATAAATTGTACACTGGATAAAGTGATTTGTTTGAGTGAAACGCACTCTAGAGGGGGTCTACTACGGTATGCTGGCGCTCGGGATCCCGTCCGCCAGTATACTGGCAGCAGGGCGAGTGCAAAAGAGCCCCTTGCGGGCACGCTCTGCTTGCCGCGCTGCGGGCACGGTGGCGCGCTACGCGGGCCGCACTATTTATTCTCCCTATGTATTCCATTCAAAACTTGTCCAGTGGGAAAGAATATTATGTGATGACAGTAACCAGTGATGAATTCTTTGAGAGCCTGTAATAATTTTAGAAATACCCTTGCAACATTCTGAAAGCTTCAGTTCCACAAGTCCCCACAAGTCCCCACAAGCACTAGCTGTGCAGTATCTGGGCTGTGCACTACTTGAAGATGTTTGTGTTTGCTTGCTTTATTGCTAGTTTTTGTGCCTCCACTTTCAGCAGTAGGGATAGCACCGTATGAAGCGTGGCTTCATCACAGCTCTGGGCCAGTGAGTTGTATACTTGCTGGGGAATTATTTCTGTGGAGTGTTTATGTTCTCCCCATGTTAAAGTTTTCTCGAGATGCTTATTTTGCTCAACTTTCCCACAGTCAAAATAATAAAAAGATTTGCTTGATGCAGTTTGTGTTTGTAATATGGTAGAGAATGTCACTGCAAGCCTCACTGGGGCCAATGTGTGTATATATAATTGAACATTCTGTGGAAAGTGCCGCTTTAATATTTTGATGTTATATAAATAAAGGGCAACAAATTATGTCAAATGAAACAAAATTAGGTTTATTTATGGACTTTCACATTATCTACAGCATTACTGATCCAATGGTATGCTGCCCCTAGACATAGTTGGCTGGTGTTGGGTAAATATAATAATGCCCCTGTATAAGCAGGCTTGTGTGTGTTGGGTGTAGTATGGTATGCCGGTGGCCGGGATCCTGGCGGACAGCATAACGGCGCTGGGATACTGACCGCCGGCATACTGACAGCTGGGCGAGCGCAAGTGAGCCCCTTGCGGGCTCGCTGCGCGCGCCACGCTATTTATTCTCCCTGCAGGGTAGTCGTGAACCCCCAAGGGGGATAATAGTTGTTGGTATGACGGGTGTCGTGATTCCGGCGCCGGGATCCCAACAGCCGGCATACTGAATACCACCGCCGGTATACTGAGTGCCGGGATCCCAACAGCCGGCATACTGAATACCACCCGTGTGGGTCAGCTGTGCAGTTATTAGTGCAGGATAGGCAGATCACATTGGGTCATAGCTAGTGGCAGATTCAGTGTAAACTGGAAAGAGCGCAGTAATTTAGACAGGTAATGATTTGGAGATCCTCGACCTGTATGTACATGTACACATGCACTGCTTGTCTCCGGAAATGACATTTGTAAAAGTGCCAGAGTATGTGACCGCTGAATTCATTTCTGGCAGTGGATAATGATGCTGCAGATGTGGGAGGTCCAGTAGCCTTATCAATCTGTGTAAGGCATTCTGCCACTTAAGCAGTTCTATATCTGTACTGGTATCCCAGACTAGCTGTAGTTGTGCAGCGTTACAGTATGGCTTGCAAAAACATAACAAAAAAAAAATGATTAACAGTAGTTGGCTGATGCCTGCCAACTCCCACAGAGAAGCTGCAAATAATTTTAGTCTGGCTCTTTTAGCAAGAAAAGAAGTTAACTGTAGCTCTGTCTGCTTCTCTTTATCCCAGCATGACCTCAGCCTGGCTGCTATAATCTAAATGCACAGTGTTGATGTAGTCAGTAGGTCAATCCTTGGTGTAATCTGCTCACACCTGGGATGGCGGTGTATTCTGCAAGCTGTGTTGAGTAGGCAGCAGTACTGTCTGTCTCCCGGAGTGCTTTTGTGCTGGAGGATTTAAACAGAGGCCATCTCCCAGGTGACAGTGGCTTTTCTCTGCCATATGGCGGGAGCTCTGTAGTATGACAGAGGCTCTGTTGTGTGACTGACAAATATAAAAAATAAAATATACTTGTTTCTCTTTTTGCAAGTCCATCTCCGCTCCTTTCTTAAGGGCCCCATACACTAACACGACACACCCGACCCTCATGTCGCAGGCGATCACCCCAGTAGCCTCCCGGGTGGCAGGATCGCATACGATACATCGTATGCAGTCCTTTTGTATACAATATATCTTATGCGATCCCAGCCATGCATGGGGTCGGACATGATCGTTAGTGCAGCACATTCAATCTACTTTATCCGATGCTCACGGGAACGCGCATTGGATCGGAAACACTTCCAAAATGCCCGATTTCACTCGATATATCGGCCCGAAATTGGATGAAATCGGGCATTATTGTTCTAGTGTATGGGGCCCTTTACTTTGTACGTACATGGTTTTTTTTTCTTCTGTGATTTCTTAAATAGCATGTTCCTTCAGGCACTGTGAAGAAGCTATACTGAGCAGTGATAAGAGTGGAGAGTAAGCCAGTGGAGAAGTTGCCCATGGCAACAATCAGCATTAAAGTAACATTTATTTGCATACTATAAAATTATATAGAGCAGCTGATTGGTTGCCATGGGCAACTTCTACACTGCTCACTTCTCTACTTTTATCACTGCTTACTACATCTCCCCACTGTGTCCTGTGAAACTTGGCTATAGTATCAGTGAATAGGTTTTAATACGCCCTTTCAAACCCTGTAATGTAACTATGAATGTCATCCCCTTTTAGGAATCCATGGTCACTTTGTTTGTTCACACTTATCTGTTTATCATCCTTGTTTGCATTCTGACACTCTGTAGAACCGCCTGGTCCGTGTCAGGGCTGTCAGTCATTCACTAATAACATGGTGTCCCCACTCCATTACATCAAAGGGAATAGTTTCATGGATATCATAAGAAGAACCTGCAAAGCTAATGAGCTCAGACAGCATAGTGTATTAATTTAACATCTGATTTTATTACCAAAGGTTCTTTCGCTAATGAGCCCCAACACTTGCATAATAATGGGAACGTATCTTTTCTAAACTTCTAAGGGGTCTATTTACTAAGCCTTGGATGGAGATAAAGTCGCCAAAGATAAAGTACCAGCCAATCGGCTCCTAACTGTCATTTTTCAAACACAGCCTGTGGCATAGTATTTAGGAGGTGATTGGCTGGTACTTTATTTTTTTTTTACTACTAAAGTTGCACACATGTAATGAGCCAGAATCATTCATCTGGCCACACTGTTTCTGTAGCTTGACATGGTGTCTGCATACTTTTGAATGACGATTGCCATGCAGTGTTCCATGGTCAGTATATTTAAGTAAATGTAATTTTTTTTTTTTTTTTTTGGTGTGTTTGGGGTGGGAAGATGTTATATATTGCATGAGTTCTGTAGCTATTCAGAGCTGAGTTAAGTTTAAGGTCGCAAATCTCTTTAACATAATAAAGCTATTGTACGTTCCTTTTTCCACGTGCAGAACATCAGTGAGAACTTGCAAGGACATATTACTATTAATGTACACAGGCCACTGTCTGAATATATCATTACACTAACTGAACTTGCACATTACGCCAGTGGTTTATGGCCTTTCATTAAAACTACTGGGGAATACTGTGTGTTAGCTGCAGCACCAGATTACCTTTTGAATATGTGCCAAGTACAGACATGAGGCAACAATGAAGAGAGGATTTAACATTAGTATCATATTTCAGACTGAAAAATATGAGCATATGGTGTTTATAATCCCTTCCTCCAACACCAGCTCCCCCTTACAATCCGTTGGAAATTAGTTCACCAGTCACCAAGCTCTATTGTGCCTCTGTGAGGCTATGGTATAATTTTATTTTTTCTTTAAACTAGTGTACAAAGTACTCTATAAATATCAAATTGTGCAAGAGACATCTAAAATTAAGAAGATCTCCCCGACCAAGACCTCTGATACAAGCAATAGATGTCTTCATTTTTTTTGCTTGCAATGAAGGGACAATCCATTATATATGTACTTTTGCCAGGTTTGTAGACCCTCTCTTACATACCAAGTTTAAATACCAGTATCCTTCTATTGATATAATCTTAGTCTGCAATATTCCAAACCTTCCCTCTGTCGTCACGGGAGGGCACTTGGATTATTATACCACTGAAGAACGACGCCTGGCTCATATTCTCATCTGGAACATGTGACTAGATGCAATGTGAGGTCTCTTCCTGTGTCTACATTTATGAGTCGTCTGCAGAAGCCAATTCCCATTTTTAAATCTGTAGATTTACTTTGTACTGCCTGTGAATAATGTCACATTATTGTATAATATGCCTGATTATATCTAAAGAATTCTCTATCTTAAAAAGGATGAAGAAGAGGAAATCAAACTGGAAATCAATATGCTGAAGAAATATTCCCATCACAGAAATATTGCCACTTACTACGGTGCTTTCATCAAGAAGAGCCCTCCTGGGCACGATGACCAGCTCTGGGTAAGCTGTATGTCAGAATGTGTGTCACAGGGCTCTTTATTCTGTATTTGCAAGTCTACACTAAACTGATGAGACCGTTCCAGTACCCTTGTTAGAATTTTACAAAGGTATGGGACGCTGTGCCGTATGTGTTCACATTGCCTACTTAGTTAAGCACCTCCCCCTAACATGGCAGCCTATTGGAGAGCATGTATATTACTTAGCTCTAGTACACCATTTTGGCTACAAACCGTGGTCAAAAAGGTTTTACACAGATGTTTTTTTGCTTTTGTCTGTGGGTGCGGTAACAGTTTGCAGATGGATGGAACAACACGGCTAGGTTGAAGATACAAAAATTACTTTAAGCCAGCATGTATGGAACTACTGTCTCCATTATCCACTGTGGTTCTTAGCTAAACGTTTGGCGCCTGTAGGCATCCCTGGCACCAAGGCAGATAACCTGCTAAATACCAAACCACAGGTTGCCATGTTAATTATTCAGGCAGTTTTGCTATTAAGGCAGCTAAGACTGAATGTAATTCAGTTATAATATTATTTTTTCCCCCCTCTTACACATTTAGACTTTGGTCTGTAATTTCTGAGTGCTGCATAAAGCAATGGACATTCTGCTGTTAATATTGAAATGTTGGTATTGGGATCATTATATTATGCAGTGCTAATATTTCTTTGTTCCACAGCTTGTAATGGAGTTTTGCGGTGCTGGCTCAATCACTGACCTGGTGAAGAATACTAAAGGGAATACTTTGAAAGAAGATTGGATTGCTTATATCTCTCGTGAAATCCTGAGGGTGAGGATGAAGTGCTCTCATCTCAAAGTAGTGCTGTCATGTCATGAAATATTAATTAGCTGGTTGAGGCTTGTGCTACGTCTGAGAGGGAATCCTTTTTCTACAGAGCCTTGACGTCATTGGGCTATCTGTTAATTGCATACACGGGTACTAATTCCCTTACAGTACAGTTTTACACCCAAATAGACGTGTTGGATATAAAGCAATTTAGTCATATTAACCTGTGCAGAAACATGTACTAATTGAATCAAATTGAATGAAGTTGTAAACCACTATTTGAACTGGGAACCTTTTTAAATAGTAGCTTGTAGCTGAAGTGACTTTTGTTATTTAATATACAATTGATGGCATTATTGTCTTTCCAAAAAATATTTTTACTTTCTGATGTTTCTTGGTGTGTGTCTCTGAGTGAGCATGACAAGTGCTTCTTCATCACTGTCTCCTCTTCAGGCATCACTGATTTTTGAGCTGTAGACGGACATGTGCTGCTTCAGAGTCACTGCTCTAACCAGAATAAATCTCCCATTTTAATTAGCTTTGACTTGTGCTGGGCAGAATGGTATCTATGGAGCACTCCCTCTACTCCTGCATACCGCCACTCTGTGCTCATCACTGCTCTACAGTGATGGGAGCAGTAACTCACAGGAGGGGAGGCCACAATGATGCTGAATAGGGATCCGGTTGGGATCCTGGCAGTTGAAAAACAGACGCCAAGATTCCAACATTACTCGGAATGACAACACTGGCATTCCGAATAGGGTCACAAGACCGTTGCCGGAATCCCGACAATCGTGTGCAAGACCGCAGGGGAGGTAAGGCGCTGTGGGAGAGGTATTTTATTTTAGGGTTAGGCTGCGTGTTGGCGGAAAGGGGTGGTGGTGGGGGAGGTTAGGTTTAGGCACCACCAGGGAGGTTTAGGCTGCGGGAAGGGGGATAAGGTTTAGGCTTCTAGAAGAGAGGGTTAGGGGGCCATTGGGGGGGAAGGTAAGTATACGTACAGTCCCCTGTCACATGAGTATGCCACAGTTGGATTTCTGACTGCCAGCATCCAGAACGCCGGCATATCGATCCGAACACGATGAATTTTTTGGTAAAGACAATAAATTGCTAAGTGTAAAGAAGGAAAAGAATCCCCAGTAATAATTGTCATGTAAAAGCACATACGTGACAGATTTGAAAAATACTTCACAGTAGAGTTTCTCAACATTTTTTCTTATAATGCACAGGTTTTGTTTTTTTGACCTATGACATGTGACTCATATAGGTGCTCTCATCCATTTGCAAGAGAGGGTGGCTTGGCACGACGTAGTTGTTGTTTCTTCATGTCAAGTAGCGGGTTGCTTCATTTGTAGGGTGGTATTCAGTATACCGGTTGTTGGGTGCCCGCCGCACAGTATACTGGCGTCGGAATCCCGGCAACCGGCACACCAACACCTTTTCTCCCTCTTGGAGGTCCATGACCCCCCTGAAGGGAGAATAGATAGCAAGGCGAGTACAGCGAGCCCGCAAGGGGCTCATTTGCGCTCACTCCGCGGTCGGGATTCCGACGCCGGTATGCTGGCCGCCGGGGACCCGGCCTCCAGCAAATCATACCACAACCCATTTGTACACTGTATACTTGCAACTGATTTCACACACAATAAGATGGATATAAAACATAAGGGGTATTTGATTGTCTAAAAATTTTATAGGATGTATTTGGATTCAGGTTTAATAAGTTGAAGTGCTTGAAAATATCAGATACCCATGTAGTCACATGTAATCACGGTTGGGAAATGTTGATCCACAATTAACAGTCATTTGTTATTTGGTTAAACTATGAAGGGTAATTCTGACCTTTCTTTGTCTCCCCTGCATACCTAATGTGGTTCTAGTCTCCTTATTCTCATATTGATTGCCAAATGCGTCCCGTTATAAATATACTGGTATCGGGTTCCATTTGTTTAAGACAAAGGCATACGAGTCATCGTTTTCCTTCTTTTTTTTTTAGCAGGCTGTTTTATTACAGTGTCCCAGCAAGTCAGTGTATCTTCTCATCCAGCAAGTTATAAGCTCATGCTTCATTATAACTCATTTGTTTTCTTTAGGGCTTGGCTCATCTCCATGCTCACCACGTGATTCACAGGGATATCAAAGGACAGAACGTGCTGCTAACGGAAAATGCAGAGGTGAAGCTAGGTAGGTTGCCCCCCAGTACAGATGTATAATGAATATGAAAAGGTATTTGTACATTTGTGTATTTGTACTTCCGCAAAGTATTCACAGCGCTTCACTTTTTCCACATTTTGTTATGTTATAACCTTGTTCCAAACTGGAATAAATTCATTTTTTCTGCAGCAGAGTACACTGTGTTCCACAGGGAATATATCTGGGTGTAGAGATGGATCTTGAGACATGCACCAAAGGGTTAAAGCTTTAGCTGTCCCAGGATGCATTGGGGCCTCCTCTTTAACCCCACCTCCAGGCATTGTGAGCTCAGTTTCAAGTTGGTGCCCGCAGAGCAGGCTAGTCAACGGGGGCTGCGCTGGGCAGCACTGAAAAAAAAACTTTTTAAGAAGACTTCAAAGGCTGAAGTACTGTTATATGTCACAGTGACATTCAGCTCTGAGGCTCCATCACCTCCCAAGCGGCGTCCCATACGCCTGTGGCTCAGTTCCCGGTTACTTGCGGCGGAGATGCTCTGGCTCTAGGCACACGGTCGCAGACGTTCTCCTGGTTCGTGTGGCTGCTATGGGGAGGAGGTAAAAGGGTCCCCCAGGTGGGACCCGCTACTAAATCGCGTTCCGTTCACAGTCTAGGGATACAGACTACGACGCTGGTGTAGATACTGTTGCGCACAGGGACCCCACTATATCTGCCAGGGTATAGGAGTACAGGTCGTGTGTACTAACACCCAGATTAATAAGACTCCGTAGGACCAGGCGGTGAGGACCAGCATAGGGGAGCCAGCGCTTGACCTGTAGCCCCTCCTCCAGCCCAGGGCGCCATCTCTGAGCAGATTTCCCGCCCTGGAGCTGCCTTCCACTCTCCCTCACTCCCTGACCGAGACGCTGGGCGCCATCTTAGGTATAGCTGCGGCTGGTCTCCGGGACTGCAGGGCAAGGTCTCCCTTGTAAAGCCACCACCTGTCTACAGCGCTGTGATTTTACAAACACTTAAGTATTCTAAATGTCTTTATACAGACAGCGTTAGTGAAGAACAGGTGTACCTGTTACAGAATATAATGTACGACTACTCTGACATATACCTCCGGTATATGTGTACGTGTGTGTGTGTGTAATGTGTAAAATATATATATAATGTCACTGGGACTGTGTGTGCCTGTATCTGCTGTGTGGATTTCACTTTCAGTGTTTCCCAGATAGATCTATCACTATATTCTGTACCCTAGGGGACTTGGTGCATCAGGGTCATTTATGTAGTGCGTCACAGTATTTACCGATTATACATATTATACTGTGTACTCCGTCACCTACTTCCGGATTTATTCGCAGGTGTTGTGTACTTGGGGATTCAGTCACATAATACCGGATTTATTCGCAGGTGTGTACTGGGTACTCGGTTACATACTAAAGAATTTATTCGCAGGTAGTGTACTGTCTGGCTTTATTGTACTCTTATGCTCTATTGTTGCATTTACTGAAATGTCTAACAAAAAGGGCAGTAAATCTTGGGATGCTCCCGCATCATGCAGGGCATGCACCAAGGATTTACTTGAGGGGGGAAGTTTTACATGATGGTTTGTGTTATGTGTGCCATACTTCTCCCAGTCAGTCCGCAGCTCCTGCAACCAATCAGGAGCCACCCTGGGCTACGTTCTCAACTCTGTTGGGTACTCTGGTGGACCTCCTTACTCCTACTATGGGAACACCTGTGCCACTACAGCCACAAATTGTCCCCATGGTTAATCGCTTTGGGTGGATAATTTGTCTAACCAGTTGCAGCAATTAAGCCAATCTTTGGTTAGATATAAATCTGCTATAGGTCACACTCGTGCCCCTGGGTCATCCAAGCGGGCTGCTACTTCCTCACAATCCATGCATCTCTCAGAAGTTTCTTCGGATGAGGATGGGGAACTAACTGTCCTGTCAGACACTGAATCAGAGGAAACTTCTTTACAGGTGGATGTCCCTGACTTGGTGGTTGCTATTAGACAGATCCTCCAAATATCTGATGATGATGATGAGGATTCCACTGCGGTGTCTAAGAAACCTGACAAGTTTAAACGTCAGAAGGTAACTAAAACTCTATTACCACATTCTGACCATTTAGCGGACATATGCCAAGAACCCTGATCTAAACGGGCCTTAGCTCGATTTCCTCTCCCTGCAGAGTTATGTAACAAGTGGGAAAATCCACCTCCGGTGGATTCCCATGTCACCCGTCTGGTGGTATCTTCTACTCTGCCTGTCACTACTGTGACCTCACTAAAGGAACCGACGGATAAACGTGTGGAGGGATGCCTGAAATCTATTTACTCCCTAACAGGTGCTGTACATAGACCCACTATTGCTGCCTCCTGAGTGGCAAAAGGTATTGAAGCATGGGTTCAGGCACTGGAGGAAGAGTTACCTGATGAATTATCTGACAAGGCCAGACAATATCGGCCTATTATATTCAGGAGGTGTCCTCTGAGGCAAGTGTATTGGCGGCTAAGGCATCGACTACGTCTTTCCTAGCCCACCATATTCTGTGGTTGAGGTCACGGAAGGTGGACCTGGACTCCAAAAAGACCTTGGAGGTACTCCCTTTTAAGGGAGACATCTTGTTTGGGGAAGACCTAATTTAGCGGCTGCTAAGACTGCATTTCTCTCAAATTTTACTCCCTCTGCACAGAGGGCAAAATAAACCACTTTACGTTCCTTTCGGCCTCATGGGAAAGCAAAAGGTCAGCATACCCAAGACAATCTCGTGCTACCAAAACCACAAAACCCAAGACAAAACAGTCCTGGGCTGCCCATCAGCCTGCTTCTAAACAAGACAAGCCTGCTGCATGATGGGGCGGGCCTCACCCAGGTCTGGTTAAAGACCAGTTCAGATGCATGTGTGCGGGAAGTCGTCTCTCATGGGTACGCAGTCTCCTTCAAGAGACGTTCCCCTCGCAAGTTTTGTGCCGCGGTTATCCCTTCGGATCCATTAAAAGGGCAAGCTCTACAATTGGTTGTGAGTTCCCTCCTGGAAACAAGCGTGGTAGTGCCGGTACCTCTGTCCCAGAGAGGCAAAGGATACTATTCGACCCTGTTTCTAGTTCCGAAACCCAATGGGTCTTTCCGGCCTATACTCAACCTCAAATCATTGAACAAGTTTGTGAGAGTATCCAAGTTCCATATGGAAACTCTGCGTTCAATTGTACTGGTCATGGAACTCGGAGACTATATGGTATCCCTGGAAGTACAGGATGCATACCTGCATATACCTATTGCCTTGTCGCATCAGCAATATCTGTGGTTTGCTGTTGGCAACATGCACTATCAGTTTCAGGCTCTGCCATTTGGACTGGCTACGGCCCACTCGGCTCTTCACCAAGGTTATGGCCGTGATGACTGCTCATCTCCGTTGCCAGGGAATCAGGATCCTGCCGTATCTGGACGACTTGCTGATCCTCACAAACTCCCACAATGTCCTTCTCAGCCATCTACAACTGACAGTAAGCTTTCTACAAGCCCACGGTCCCAGCTCAGAGCATGGGCACGCACAGTCAACAGCTGTTTCTGTCTCCAGAGAAGGTCCTGAAGCTTCAGGACAGGATAAGATGCTTTCTTTGTCAGCCCAGAGTGTTGATACACTCGGCAATGCAAGTACTGGGTCTGATGGTGTCGGAATTCGACATGGTGGAGTACACTCCATTTCATTCCCACCCTCTGCAGAGGTTAATCCTTTCCAAATGGGACGGCCTTCTTCATCGAATCAGGTCTCATATGATCACTTTGACTCCGGAGGTTTGTCTGTCACTGACCAGGTGGCTTCGGAACCAGCAATTAAGCAGGGGCTGTCCCTTCTGGATCCCCGACTGGGTCCGGCTGACAACGAACGCCAGGCTAAGGGGATGGGGCGCCGTGTTGGAGCAACACTCTTTTCAGGGTCGGTAGACCAAAGAGGAATCACTCCTCCCGATAAACATTCTGGAGTTGCTGGCAGTGTTCAGTGCGTTGTATCTTGCCCTGCCTCTAGTACAGAACAGGCCTCTTCAAGTACGGTCAGACAACGCCACCACGGTGGCATACATCAACCATCAAGGTGGCACTCAAAGCCGCATGGCAATGTTGGAAGTGTAAAAAATCCTTCAATGGGCGGAACAATCTGCCAGCAATATCGGCAGTGTTCATTCTGGGTGTCCTCAACTGGGAAACGGAATTCCTCAGTCGTCAGGATGTACAGGCCGGAGAGTGGAGTCTTTATCCGGAAGTCTTTCAACTCCTAGTGGACATGCGGGGCCTACCAGATGTAGCCCCCCACATGTCCACTAGGCCCCACATGTGGGGCTTACCAGATGTAGACCTGATGGCATCTCGACACAATCACAAAGTTCCAGTCTTCGGATCAAGGGCCAGGGATCCTCAAGCAGCGTGCGTGGACGCACTAGCCATTCCGTGGAACTTTCGGCTACCTTACGTGTTCCCTCCAGTGTCACTCCTGCCCAGGGTACTGCGGAAGTTCAAGCAAAAAGGAGGAATACTACTTCTAGTCGCTCCAGCGTGGCCCAGACGGTATTGGTTCTCAGACCTGCAGGGTCTATCGACAGAGCGTCCTCTTCTACTTCCACAACGACCAGACCTCCTCATACAAGGCCCTTGTCTCTACCCAGACCTGGCCAGACTGGCTTTGACGGCGTGGCTCTTGAAGCTTCACTCCTGAGTGCTAATGCTCTGAGACAGTCATCCAAACTATGTTGAAGTCCCGCAAACCGGCATCTGCCCGGATGTATTACAGAGTCTGGAATTCTTATTTCACCTGGTGTGCTGATAAGAACTATGATGTTCACAGATTCAAGACATCCAGAATCCTGGCTTTCCTGCAACAAGGCCTGGACTTAGGCCTTCGTCTGGCCTCCCTCAAGGTTCACATATCTGCCTTATCGGTGTGGTTCAAATAAAAATTGCGTCTATACCTGACGTTCATACATTCACTCAGGGTGTATTACGGATTTAACCTCCCTATGTCCCTTCTGTGGCTCCATGGGATTTGTCTGTTGTCCTGAATGCCCTGCAAGAGTCTCCACTTGAACCTCTTGAGTTAGTGGACCTTAAATGGCTTACGGCTAAGGTCCTGTTCTTACTGGCTATTGCCTCTGCCAGATGGGTGTCGGACCTAGGCGCTTTGTCCTGGCGTCCATCCTTTCTGATATTTCATCGTTACCAAGCAGTTCTTAGAACTCTACCTGGCTATTTACCTAAGGTGGTGACCTCTTTTCACCTTAATCAAGAGATTGTGGTTCCAGCCTTCATCTCTTCTGAGTTGTCCTCCAAAGAACAGTCTTTGGATGTGGTCCGGGCTCTCCGCATATACTGTATGTGGAGAGAACTGCCTCCATTAGGAGGTCAGATACCCTCTTTGTATTGTTTGGTTTCCACAAACGTGGCTGGCCTGCGAATAAGCAAACCTTGGCCAAATGTATTAGAATGGTGATTGCACAAGCTTATGCGCAGACTGGACGTCCAGCTCCTGCTGCTATTAAAGCCCATTTTACTCGGTCTGTTGGACCTACTTGGGCGGCCCGCCGTGGCGCGTCCGCCGAAAAGTTGTGCAAGGCGGCTATGTGGTCCTCGGTGAACACGTTCATTAGGTTCTATGCCTTTGATACTTCCGCCTCCCAGGATGCTTCCTTTGGACGCCGGGTTCTCATACCCGCTAAGATGCGTCCCCTCCCATGAGGAACTGCTTTAGGACATCCCCAATGTATTTCCTGTGGAACACAGTGTTCCCTGCTGCAGAAAATGAGATTTATGGTAGACATACCATTGTTAAATCTTTCTACGAGGTACACTGGGTTCCACAGGGCGCCGGCCCTGACGCACCTAGCGTCTATGGGTTTGTATGGCATTAGCCGCTGGTCCCTTCTCCTATCGTGAGAATGTGGTTCTATGGGGGTCATTCCGAGTTGTTCGCTCATTATTTTTTTCTCGCATCGGAGCGAATAGTCGCTAATGCGCATGCGCAATGTCCGCAGTGCGACTGCGCCAAGTAAATTTGCTATGCAGTTAGGTATTTTACTCACGGCATTACGAGGTTTTTTCTTCGTTCTGGTGATCGTAATGTGATTGACAGGAAGTGGGTGTTTCTGGGTGGAAACTGGCCGTTTTATGGGTGTGTGTGAAAAAACGCTACCGTTTCTGGGAAAAACGCGGGAGTGGCTGGAGAAACGGAGGAGTGTCTGGGCGAACGCTGGGTGTGTTTGTGACGTCAAACCAAGAACGACACTGACTGAACTGATCGCAGATGCCGAGTAAGTCTGGAGCTACTCAGAAACTGCTAAGAAGTGTCTATTCGCAATTCTGCTAATCTTTCGTTCGCAATTTTGATAAGCTAAGATTCACTCCCAGTAGGCGGCGGCTTAGCGTGTGCAAAGCTGCTAAAAGCAGCTTGCGAGCGAACAACTCAGAATGACCCCCTATGTGACCAACATCTGCCTTCTCTTTTACCTGCTCCTGCATTAGACTGGTTAACGAAACTGAGCTCACAGTGCCTGGAGGCGGGGTTATAGAGGAGGCTCCAGTGCATCTTGGGACAGCTAAAGCTTTAACCTGTTGGTGCCTGGATCAAGATCCATCTCTACACACCTGATGTATTCCCTGTGGAACCCAGTATACCTTGCAGAAAGAGATTTACCAATGGTAAGTCGACCATAAATCTCCTTTTTCCCCTCAAAATTCTACACACACTATCCCATAATGACCACGTGAAATTTTTTGCATATTTATTAAAAATTCAAAACTAAAATCACATGTACATAAGTATTCACAGCCTTTGCCATGAAGCTCAAAATTGAGCTCAGGTGCATCCTGTTTCCACTGATCACCCTTGAGATGTTCCTGCAGCTTAATTGGAGTCCACCTGTGGTAAATTCAGTTGATTGGACATCATTTGGAAAGGCACACACCTATCTCCTTATAAATAAGATCCCATACTTGACCGTGCACGTCTGAGCACAAACCAAGCCTGAAGTCAAAGGAATTGTCTGTAGACCTCTTGTCTCGAGACACAAATCTGGGGAAAGGTACAGGAAAATATCTGCTGCTTTGAAGGCCCCACTGGCCTCCATCATCCGTAAATGGAAGAAGTTTGGAACCTCCAGGACTCTTCCTAGAGCTGGCCGGCCGTCTAAACTGAGCGTTCGGGGGAGAAGGGCCCTAGTCAGGGAGGTGACCAAGAACCCGATGGTCACTCTGTCAGAGCTACAGCATTCCTCTGTGGAGAGACGAAAACCTTCCAGAAGGACAACCATCTCTGCAGCAATCCACCAATCTGGCCTGTATGGTAGAGTGGCCAGACGGAATCCACTCCTTAGTAAAAAAAAGCACATGGCAACCTGCCTGGAGTTTGCCAAAATGCACCTGAAGGACTCTCAGACCATGAGAAACAAATTCTCTGGTCTGATGAGACAAAGATTGAACTCTTTGGCGTGAATGGCAGGCATCATGTTTGGAGGAAGCCAGGCACCGCTCTTCACCAGGCCAATACTATCCCTACAGTGAAGCATGGTGGTGGCAGCATCATGCTGTGGGGATGTTTTTCAGTGGCAGGAGCTGAGAGACAAGTCAGGATAGAGGGAAAGATGAATGTATCAACGTACAGACATCCTGGATGAAAACCTGCTCCAGAGCGCTCTTGACCTCAGACTGGGGCGACGGTTCATCTTTCAGCAGGATAACAACCCTAAGCACACAGCCAAGATATCAAGGGAGTGGATACAGGACAACTCTGTGAATGTCCTTGAGTGGCCCAGCCAGAGCCCAGACTTGAATCCGATTGAACATCTCTGGAGAGATCTGAAAATGGCTGTGCACCGATGCTTCCCATCCAACCTGATTGGAGCATGAGAGGTGCTGGAAAGAGGAATGGGTGAAACTGCCCAAAGATAGGTGTGCCAAGCTTGTGGCATCCTATTCAGAAAGACTTGAGGTTTTAATTGCTGCCAAAGGTACATCAACAAAGTATTGAGCAAAGGCTGTGAATGCATATGTACATGTGATTTCTTAGTTTTTTTATTATTAATAAATTTGCAAAAATCTCAAAAAAACTTTTCACGTTGTCATTATGGGGTAATGTGTGTAGAATTTTGAGGGAAAAAATCATTTATTCCATTTTGGAATAAAGATGTACTGTATCATACCTAACCTGCTCACTCTACAATTGTTACCAGTAAAAGCCAGTGTTCTCCTGGGATATATGGGAGCCCTGGTTGCAGTAGTTCATTTGCATGTTGGAATGAACTGGTCACATTCAGGACCAAAGCCCTACACAGATGTCTGTTTTAGGAGTTGTATTGTTGTACATGTGTGGTGTCATCGGGTGGTATTCAGTATGCTGGCTGTTGGGATCCCGTTGCTCAGAATACCGACGCTGGACTCCCGACTCCCGGCATTCCGACAACTATTCTCCCTCTTGGGGGTCCATGACCCCCCTTGAGGGAGGATAAATAGTGTAGCGCGCCACCGTGCTTGGCGCCGGGATTCCGCTCGCCGGCCACTCATACTACACCCATGTCATCAGCTGTCTGCAGCATGGCAGGTCTGTGTGGGCTAGATCTGGCTTACTTTAATGCTGTTACTGCAGCGCCTTCACACCACGCCAGGAAGAATGCGCAGTTCCATTTGTTCGTTTTTATAGTAGAGTAAGACCACAAGAGAGCAATCAGAATGTATACAGCATGCCATGGAGATTCACATGATAATTATAGATAGACTCATCCTGCAGACAGACAGACAGACAGACAGACAGACAGACAGACATGGGCCCCATCATGTCTTGTAATGTAATATATTCAGAAAGTTTGATGTCAAAATAGAATGCAAGCCACACAGAAAAACCTAGTTACTACTTCAGTGCGAGATAATCTCCTAGAACAGATAAGGTTTCATTTTATCACCTGTGTGTCACTCATTACACACTTATGTCTGCAGATACTGGCACTGAAAGCATATAACACAGTAGGTCTCTTACACCAGTTGCTTTGATGTACGGGAATACATAATTGTGTCTCTAGTACCTCCTAATCTGTATGCAGTAGGGAAATACGGCTGTGTCTAGTTTGCAAGAAGTCTAACACACTGCAATAATAATATCCTATTAGTGAGACAACATATTGGAGTATTACTTGCTGATAAACAGACCGTTACGGTCATGAAGCATCTGACTAGAACTGCCATCTGATAAGGTGTACTGCCAATTGTCTGACCACACTGTCACCACCCTAAATGTATTTGTGTACTAGCTAAAATAAAGATACCCTTTTTTTCAATTTATTCCAGATATATAATGTGAAATTACTCTGCTTCCCCTTTTATTATCCTCTAAATCATACTCCTAACAAATAGTGGTTTACATACCAGGTAGGAAAAAACAACATAATAGTTTTCAATACTTTCATACTTGCAATATGCAGATTTATGCTGCAGCACATGCCGAGCAAAGAATTGTTTGGTCCACCTAGACAGCAATGGAAAACGCACATACCGTGTTCACTTGCTTGTAATGGGCCCTACACACTCAGTGACCCACCACTTAGCTGCCCGACGGCCAATACGGCAGACGGGCAACCCGGCGGCGGGGGAAAGTAAAGTTTTGTCACTCCTCCCGTCACCCGGCTCCATAGCAGTGCATGCTAATATGGACGAGATTGTCCATATTGGCCTGCATGCATAAACGACGGGGCACCAACAATGAACGAGCGCGGGGCCGCACATCGTTCATTGGTGGTGCCTACACACTGAACGATATGAACGCGTTCTCGTTCATTAATGAACAAGAACGTTCATATCGTTCATTGAAATCTTTAAGTGTGTAGGGCCCTTAAGTTTAAACACGTTTGCACACACTGCACCATCTCTGTGAAAAAGGATTTTAAATATATATATATCTCCTATATAATGACATGTTAACACTGCTGCTCCCCTCTGTGGGGAGCAAGTCAGGTGTTTTGTGCGCCGGTGGGCACTAGATGGAGCCTGACGGAGCAATTCAAGTGTTGCTCCATCCGGCCACGCATAGCCGCCCACGCTGACATTACTGATATGTTCTTCCATCGTTTTGATGGGCTGGTAACTATATATTTTGTACTTTCGTTATTTACAGTTTTAGTTGGTTCTATGCCCACTTGGAGATTTTTTTTCTTTTCTCATTTACACTTTTTAGACTATAAATACATTTTGCACGTGCATCATGGTGTAAGGATGCGGAAGAGGAGTACAGTGGCATACTACTGTATTAGGAAGCATGGTTTGTTTTAAATGTGTCATTTAAAGCCTATTATATGTATTTTCACCCCTGATGGCCCAAATTTTTTTTTATGTGAATGGACCTGAAAACATACCGTTTCAGACAAGTGTTTGCTTTGAATGCATTTTTTGAGAATCTTAAGCTATTCCCAATGTACTTCGCTATAAGGAAACATTCATTATGTACATTGTACACTGTACAAGGAAACTTGGAGACGCAATAACGAACACGGTTCTGGTGCTCTGGTAAAGGGAGGGGACAGTGTCCCTGTGTACAGTCCCTTAGGTAAATGAATAGACTATGGAAAATAGATACAGAATGACAAGTGGACTGGTGCAAAATTTATATTGATTTAATGTCATCCTATGAATCCCTAATGAGAGCTTTCTGAGGACTTTACAGCTTAATGATCAGCTGAGTTTGCAGTCTTTAATTAGATTTGTTTTTAAAGATTCCGAAGTATTTTGCTTCTGTTTTTCTTGCAGTGGATTTTGGGGTCAGTGCTCAGTTGGACAGGACTGTTGGTAGGAGAAATACATTTATTGGCACACCATACTGGATGGCTCCAGAAGTTATAGCCTGTGATGAAAATCCAGATGCTACCTATGATTACAGAGTAAGTGGGTTATTGTGTTTTTAGCATGAAACTATGGCAATTGAATTACAGAAATAAGGAATGGTGTATTCTCTATCTCTCTCTCTCTCTTTTATTTTTATGAGCGTCTGCATTTTCTGCACACGATCCTCTTTTAAATGTGTCGTAATCACACAAATGTACATGACTGGTTACCCATGTGAAAAAACAGTCCAAAAACAACACTTCGTTGACCCCTTTGCGTTCACATCAGTGAATGCGAGTAAATGGCGCATATTGCAGTGCAACCTCCGCTCTGAACCACAGACCCAAGTGAAATTGTTACCCAGTAAATACCATGGTTATGGATCAATGTGTTGACCTGGAAAAGTCGACAGTCAATAGGTCGACCATTATTGGTTGATATGCACACGGTCGACATGGAAAACGCAGACAGAAAAAGGTCGACACAAGGTTTTGTTTTTTAATGTGTAGTTTTCTCCGCAACATGACTAGGAACCCCAATTAGTGCACCGCCTCCCCTTGCATGGCGGACAAAGTGCCTCGCTGCGTTTGCACAGGTACTATTCCCAGTTGTAGTCCACGTGAATGGTGAAGTATGAAAGTTGAAAATAATTGTAATTTTGTAAAAAAAAACAAAAAACCCTTATGTTGACCTTTTCCTGTGTCGACCATTACCATGTCGGCCTTTTAACAATGTTACCTTTGTGTCCCTGTCGACCTAATGCATGTCGACCAATAGTGGTCGGCCTATTGACTGTCTACCTAAGTACTGTTGACCTAACATCCGGATACCTGGTGCCATATCCACTTCTGTTTGCATGTTTTAAATTATCATTAAAATATTGGTAAAAGCATGCAATTTAACACCAGATTTAAGAAGATCTTCAGCTGAATATTGTGTCTGTTACTAGATGGCCTTAGTTATAGTGCACTTAACAAAAGCTTACTTTATCGGCACTTCTGATTTTGATATATTTGTCTTGCAGAGTGACCTTTGGTCTTGTGGTATTACTGCTATTGAGATGGCAGAAGGAGCTCCCCGTAAGTGTTTTACTTATGCTTTCAATGTTTTAAATAAGTTTTTAAATGACTTGTATGTTTTGAACTCCAGCATAGATAAATGAGTAAAAATAATTTTCCAGCAGCTTTTAAACCCACGCAATCCAATGCTCATATAATAGGAATAGTATTTTATGTACTATTTTTCTTTTTCTTTTTAGCACTTTGTGATATGCATCCAATGAGAGCACTCTTCCTTATTCCCCGGAATCCTCCTCCCCGGCTAAAATCTAAGAAATGGTGAGTTGGTTATTTTTTTGTTTCATTCAAACTTTTTCTCTACATTTTAAAAAACAAAACATTTTTCTTCTTTCCTTTGGGGATTGAATACTTTAAAATAGTTGAAAGTGTGTTATCCTTTTTCATTTGGGTATACTCACTGACGGGACAAAATAAATGATGGTGACCTGGCCATTCACTGCTCATCCACTTCCTCTCAATGATCGACTAATTGACAACCAGGGCTATTGGGCCTAATTTATATCTGATCGCATCAGCAGACTTGTTAACTAATGGGCAAAACAATGTGCAGTGCAGGTGGGGCAGATGTAACATCTGCAGAGAGAGTTAGATTTGGGTGGGTTA
Organism: Pseudophryne corroboree; assembly: GCF_028390025.1. Lineage (NCBI taxonomy): Eukaryota > Metazoa > Chordata > Amphibia > Anura > Myobatrachidae > Pseudophryne > Pseudophryne corroboree. The sequence continues at coordinate 409,178,533 of NC_086445.1, read as the reverse complement.
TTTTGTTTCTGTGCAGGGTAAATACTGGCTGCTTTATTTTTACACTGCAATTTAGATTTCAGTTTGAACACACCCCACCCAACTCTAACTCTCTCTGCACATGCTATATCTGCCTCCCCGCCCCCCCCCCCCCCCCCCCTGCAGTGCACATGGTTTTGCCCATTAGCTAACAAATTTTCTGCTGCGATCGGATCTGAATTAGGCCCATTGACCACAGAAAGGTGTTCCAGAGAGTAGTTAAATGCTGGATAACATTATGTGACTCCACCAGTTTTTTGTAGTTCTATTTGCTTGTTTCAAAGAAAAGCAAAAAAAAATTATTTCTCTAGATTACTGGAGTAAATTAAATTAATTTTAGAAATGGTACACTTTATAAACCCTATGTTAATATATCAATAGTGGTAGGGTATTATTCAATTATCAAAAATTGCCTCCCCCTGGGCTATCCAATCTGCTCTGAAGGCGGAACTTTTCGGCAGGTGAAACCAAATTCGTGATAAGCAGGTTTTTTTGTACCGCAATCGCAGCCCCGAAAACACAGTTGTGACTTTTTGCAGATCATATGTGTCTTCTCACAAAAATGGGAAAATTTTTGGACTGAAAAAACCCTGGCTAAGTTAGTAGGCCCCCCAAAAAATGGCAATAAAAAAAAGTAAATTTCAAAGCCCCCCGTTTTTTTTCCATTTCTGAAAATGTTTCGAGTCTAATTGCATGGCCCCCCCATTCCTAGTGTATATACAAATATAATAAACATTGTGCAATACTAATTCTTGTCTGCAGTCAGGAATAGTGCTGTATAGTGTCCTTTGATTTCTCTGTATAGTATGTGGTGTTTTGGCCTTCTTGAACAAAAGCGGAACTACCGTAGGTTCTGTGTGGCCTGGTCCTCCTTGACTGCAGAGGCTTCATTGATAGACAGTCCTACACCTGCTTCCTGATTATTAGTTTAAACTTTAACGCACAAACCTAAAACGTGAGGTGCAGTTAAAATACCGGCTTTCGGGATCCCGGCATACAGGAGACAGACGTCGGAATCCCAGCAGCTGGTGAATATCGCCAGACTGAATACCGGCCTCCGCCGGCTTTTCCCTTTCGGTTTGTGGGTCCACGCCACCAACAGAGTGGGAATATTAACTGTGGCAAGTGAAGCAAGCCACCGGGCCCGAAGCGTGGCATGCGCATCAAGACCGCGAGGGGACTCGATGTCTTGCTGCCGGGTTTCCACTGTCTGTATACGGACAGCCGTCATCCCGTCTGTCTGTAACACATACAGATTCCCATTAGATGGGTGATGTACATACACTTTGTTGCCAAAATTGATTGGACACTGACTGTAAATAAATCGGCAAGATTTTATTGACATACTTGGTAGGTCCATAACGTGCAGTGTTTACTGCAGACGCCCTTTATGGCAAACTGTCCACAAGTTCCTGGACAATATCAGGCGGTATGTTGGTATGTTTTGCCATTCCGCCTCAAGTACAGTGACCAACTAAAACACTGAAGAAAGTCGAATTGGCCAAGAATGCACCCCTCGCTCCAATTCATCCAAGAGGTTCGCAGTGGTTAAGATCTTAACTCTGAGCTGGCCAGTCCATCAGAGTTATCGAATTTTCTGTATACCAGTCCAGCATCACCCTGGGAACATGACGGGTGGCATTTTCATCCTGATAAAAAAACATCCATTGTTTCTGAGGAACTGCCACAGTGTAGGGAGCACAAACTTATCGAAAACCTCTCTATACTTCTCAGAGTTAATGTGACCATGCATTACAAGTAGTGGATCCATGCCAAACCAGCTGAAACAGACCCACAGCATAACGCCACCACCTCCATGCTTTACTGTAGGTACTGTACACTGGCATCAGATGTTCTCTTGGCAATCGCCAAATCCAAACACATCCATCTGATCCAAAAAGTGTAAATCAATGTTCATCACTCCATAACATTCTAACATTCGCCGCTATTCTTCTGTCCAGTTTTTGCGGTCTTTACACCATTGTAAACACTGGGCTGCATTTTTCTTTGTGATTAGTGGTTTATGAGCAGCTTCTCACCCATAATATCTAAGTGCATGGTCCTCCCTACGTAGTTTTCTTGTTAATATCGACACATTTTCTCTATCGTCCTAAGTGGATGCTGGGGTTCCTGAAAGGACCATGGGGAATAGCGGCTCCGCAGGAGACAGGGCACAAAAAAGTAAAGCTTTTACCAGATCAGGTGGTGTGCACTGGCTCCTCCCCCTATGACCCTCCTCCAGACTCCAGTTAGATTTTGTGCCCGAACGAGAAGGGTGCAATCTAGGTGGCTCTCCTAAAGAGCTGCTTAGAGAAAGTTTAGCTTAGGTTTTTTACTTTACAGTGAGTCCTGCTGGCAACAGGATCACTGCAACGAGGGACTTAGGGGAGAAGTAGTGAACTCACCTGCGTGCAGAGTGGATTTGCTGCTTGGCTACTGGACACTAGCTCCAGAGGGACGATCACAGGTACAGCCTGGATGGTCACCGGAGCCGCGCCGCCGGCCCCCTTGCAGACGCTGAAGAGAGAAGAGGTCCAAAATCGGCGGCTGAAGACTCCTGAGTCTTCATAAAGGTAGCGCACAGCACTGCAGCTGTGCGCCATTTTCCTCTCAGCACACTTCACACAACAGTCACTGAGGGTGCAGAGCGCTGGGGGGGGCGCTCTGAGAGGCAAATAAAAACCTTATTAGAGGCAAAAAATACCTCACATATAGCCCACAGAGGCTATATGGAGATATTTAACCCCTGCCTAACTTCAAAAATAGCGGGAGACGAGCCCGCCGAAAAAGGGGCGGGGCCTATCTCCTCAGCACACAGCGCCATTTTCTCTCACAGAAAAGCTGGAGAGAAGGCTCCCAGGCTCTCCCCTGCACTGCACTACAGAAACAGGGTTAAAACAGAGAGGGGGGGCACTGATTTTGGCGATATTGTATATATATAAAAGATGCTATAAGGGAGAAACACTTATATAAGGTTGTCCCTATATAATTATAGCGTTTTTGGTGTGTGCTGGCAGACTCTCCCTCTGTCTCCCCAAAGGGCTAGTGGGTCCTGTCCTCTGTCAGAGCATTCCCGGTGTGTGTGCTGTGTGTCGGTACGTGTGTGTCGACATGTATGAGGACGATGTTGGTGAGGAGGCGGAGAAATTGCCTGTAATGGTGATGTCACTCTCTAGGGAGTCGACACCGGAATGGATGGCTTATTTAGAGAATTACGTGAGAATGTCAACACGCTGCAAGGTCGGTTGACGACATGAGACGGCCGACAATCTATTAGGACCGGTCCAGGCGTCTCAGAAACACCGTCAGGGGTTTTTAAAAACGCCCATTTACCTCAGTCGGTCGACACAGACACAGACACGGACACTGAATACAGTGTCGACGGTGAATAAACAAACGTATTTCTCATTAGGGCCACACGTTAAGGGCAATGAAGGAGGTGTTACGTGTTTCTGATACTACAAGTACCACAAGAAAGGGTATTATGTGGGAGTGAAAAAACTACCTGTAGTTTTTCCTGAATCAGATAAAATAAAATGAAGTGTGTGATGATGCGTAGGGTTACCCCGATAGCAAATATTGGCGTTATACCCTTTCCCGCCAGAAATTAGGGTACGTTGGGAAACACCCCTTAGGGTGATAAGGCGCTCACACGCTTATCAAGTGGCGTTACCGTCTCCAGATACGGCCGCCCTCAAGGAGCCAGCTGATAGGAAGCTGGAAAAATATCCTAAAAAGTATATACACACATACGGTGGTTATACTGCGACCAGCGATCGCCATCAGCCTGGAGATGCAGTGCTGGGTTGGCTTGGTCGGATTCCCTGACTGAAAATATTTTATTCATGTAGAGCATTTAATAGGATGCATTCTATATATATGTATGTGAGATGCACAGAGGGATATTTGCTCTCTGGCATCAAGATAAGTGCGTTGTCCATATCTCCCAGAAGATGTCAGGGACACGACAGTGGTCAGGTGATACAGATCCCATACGGCAGATGGAAGTATTGCTGTATAAAGGGAAGGAGTTATTTGGGGGTCGGTCCATCGGACCTGGGGACCACAGCAACAGCTGGGAAATCCAACCTTTTTTACCCCAAGTTACATCTCAGCTAAAAAAGACACCGTCTTTTCAGCCTCAATCTTTCCTTTCCCATGAGGGCATGCAGGCAAAAGGCCAGTCATATCTGCCCAGACATAGAGGTAAGGGAAGTAGACTGCAGCAGGCAGCCCTTTCCCAGGAAAAGAAGCCCTCCACCGCGTCTGCCAAGTCCTCAGCATGACGCTGGGGCCGTGCAAGCGGACTCAAGGTGGGGGGGTAGTCTCAAGAGTCTCAGGGCGCAGTGGGATCACTCGCAAGTTGACCCCTAGATCGTACGAGTATTATCCCAGGGGTAAAGATTGGAGAGTCGAGACATCTTCTCCTCGCAGGTTCCTGAAGTCTGCTTTACCAACGGCTCCCTCCGACAGGGAGGCAGCATTGGAAACAATTCACAAGCTGTATATCCAGCAGGTGATAATCAAAGTACCCCTCCTACGACAAGGAAAAGGGTATTATTTTTCCACACTATATTGTGGTACTGAAGCCAGACGGCTTGGTGACACATAGTCTAAATCTAAAATGTTTTGAACACTTACATAAAAGGTTCAAATCGAGATAAAGTCACTCAGAGCAGTGATAGCGAACCGGAAAAAAGGGGACTATATGGTGTCCCTGGACATCAAGGATTACCTCCATGTCCAAATTTTGTCCTTCTCATCAAGGGTACCTCTGGTTCGTGGTACAGAACTGTCAATATCAGTTTCAGACGATGCCGTTTGAATTATCCACGGCACCCCGGGCCTTTTTACCAAGGTAATGGCCGAAAAGATGTTTCTTCAAAGAAAAAAGGCATCTAAATTATCCCTTACTTGCACGACCTAAAAAGGGCAAGTTCCAGAGAACAGTTGGAGGTCGGAAGAGCACTATCTAAAGTAGTTCTTCGACGGCACGACTGGATTCTAAATATTCCAAGAATCGCAGCTGTTTTCCGACGATACGTCTGCTGTTCCTAGGGATGATTCTGGACACGGTTCAGAAAAAGGTTTTTCTTCCCGAGGAAAAAGCCAAGGAGTTATCCGACCTGTCAGGAACCTCCTAAAACCAGGAAAGGTGTCTGTACATCAATGCACAAGAGTCCTGGGAAAAATGGTGGCTTTTTACGAAGCAATTCCATTCGGCAGATTCCATGCAAGAATTTTCCAAAGGGATCTGTTGGACAAATGGTCAGGGTCGCATCCTCAGATGCACCTGCGAATAACCCTGTCGCCAAGGACAAGGGTATATCTTCTGTGGTGGTTGCAAAAGGCTCATCTATTGGAGGGCCGCAGATTCGGCATACAGGATTTGATCCTGGTGACCACGGACGCCAGCCTGAGAGGTTGGGGAGCAGTCACACAAGGAAGAAACTTCCAGGGGGTATGGACGAACCTGGAAAAGTCTCTTCACATAAACATTCTGGTACTAAGAGCAATCTAAAATGCTCTAAGCCAGGCGGAACCACTCCTGCAAGGAAAACCGGTGTTGATTCAGTCGGACAACATCACGGCGGTCGCCCATGTAAACAGACAGGGCGGCACAAGAAGCAGGAGTGCAATGGCAGAAGCTGCCAAGATTCTTCGCTGGGCGGAGAATCACGTAATAGCACTGTCAGCAGTGTTCTTCCCGGGCGTGGACAACTGGGAAGCAGACTTCCTCAGCAGACACGATATTCACCCGGGAGAGGGGGGTCTTCATCCAGAAGTCTTCCACATGCTAATAAACTGTTGGGAAAGACCAATGGTAGACATGATGGCGTCTCGCCTCAACAAGAAACTGGACAAGTATTGCGCCAGGTCAAGAGATCCACAGGCAATAGCTGTGGACGCACTGGTAACACCTTGGGTGTACAAATCAGTATATGTGTTTCCTCCTCTGCCTCTCATACCAAAGGTATTGAAGATTATACGGTGAGGAGGAGTAAGAACAATACTAGTGGCTCCGGATTGGCCAAGAAGGACTTGGTACCCGGAACTTCAAGAGTTGGTCACGGACGACCCGTGCCCTCTACTTCTGAGAAGGGACCTGCTACAACAGGGTCCCTGTCTCTTTCAAGACTTACCGCGGCTGCGTTTGACGGCATGGCGGTTGAACGCCAGATCCTAAAAGGGAAAGGCATTCCAGAAGAAGTCATTCCTACCTTGATTAAGGCAAGGAAGGAAGTCACCGCGAAACATTATCACCGCATTTGGCGAAAATATGTCGCGTGGTGCGAGGATCGGAGTGTTCCGACGGAGGAATTTCAACTGGGTCGTTTCCTACATTTCCTACAATCAGGATTGTCTATGGGTCTCAAATTGAGATCTATTAAGGTTCAAATTTCGGCCCTGTCAATATTCTTCCAAAAAGAATTGGCCTCAGTTCCTGAGGTACAGACTTTTGTTAAAGGAGTACTGCATATACAGCCTCCTGTGGTGCCTCCGGTGGCACCGTGGGATCTAAATGTAGTTTTAGATTTCCTCAAATCCCATTGGTTTGAACCATTGAAAAAGGTGGATTTTAAATATCTCACATGGAAAGTGACTATGTTACTGGCCCTGGCTTCCGCCAGGAGAGTATCTGAATTGGCGGCTTTATCTTATAAAAGCCCTTATCTAATCTTCCATTCGGATAGGGCAGAACTGAGGACTCGTCCGCATTTTCTCCCTAAGGTGGTATCAGCGTTTCACCTGAAGCAACCTATTGTGGTGCCTGCGGCCACTGGCGACTTGGAGGACTCCAAGTTGTTGGACGTTGTCAGAGCCTTAAAAATATACATTTCAAGGACGGCTGAAGTCAGAAAATCTGACTCGCTGTTGATACTATATGCACCCAACAAGTTGGGTGCCCCTGCTTCTAAGCAGACGATTGCTCGTTGGATTTGTAACACAATTCAACTTGCTCATTCTGTGGCAGGCCTGCCACAGCCTAAATCTGTTAAGGCCCATTCCACAAGGAAGGTGGGCTCATCTTGGGCGGCTGCCCGAGGGGTCTCGGCATTACAATTCTGCCGAGCAGCTACGTGGTCGGGGGAAAACACGTTTGTAAAATTCTACAAATTTGATACCCTGGCAAAAGAGGACTTGGAATTCTCTCATTCGGTGCTGCAGAGTCATCCGCACTCTCCCGCCCGTTTGGGAGCTTTGGTATAATCCCCATGGTCCTTTCAGGAACCCCAGCATCCACTTAGGACGATAGAGAAAATAAGAATTTACTTACCGATAATTCTATTTCTCGGAGTCCGTAGTGGATGCTGGGCGCCCATCCCAAGTGCGGATTATCTGCAATACTGTACATAGTTATTGTTAACAAATTCGGGTTATATTGTTAAGGAGCCATCTTTAAGAGGCTCTTTCTGTTATCATACTGTTAACTGGGTTTAGATCACAAGTTGTACGGTGTGATTGGTGTGGCTGGTATGAGTCTTACCCGGGATTCAAATTGCCTCCCTTATTGTGTACGCTCGTCCGGGCACAGTACCTAACTGGAGTCTGGAGGAGGGTCATAGGGGGAGGAGCCAGTGCACACCACCTGATCTGGTAAAAGCTTTACTTTTTTGTGCCCTGTCTCCTGCGGAGCCGCTATTCCCCATGGTCCTTTCAGGAACCCCAGCATCCACTACGGACTCCGAGAAATAGAATTATCGGTAAGTAAATTCTTATTATTGGCCATTTGAAACTTATGTGCAATGGAATTCATGGGACGATGCCTGTTTTTTCGCAGCTCTCTGGTTAGCCGCCTCCAGTCCCTGGGTTGTAGTTTTCGGAGGTCTTCCAGGGAGAGGTGCATTCCTGAAATGACCATTCTTCTTCCATGCATTAATGGCAAATGACACAGTGGATTTAGGAACCTTCCTAACTTCCGCAATGCTTTTCACACTCCTACCTCCAATTGAGCAGCCTACGATCCGCTTTTCAAACCCTGTTGGCTCCTTCCGGCAAGTCATTTTGTTAGCAAATGATCTAATCAGTGCCCCTCTACCCGTTTTATACCTTCTCAAATACATGTCTCCTGCAGGTGCAATTTTGCTTGCGAGGGGGTGTCCAGTCTCTTTTGTACACATCGTGTATAATAATTGTGTGGACAGTGATTAAGTTTATACTTTTCTTTGCTGAATACAAATGCCAGAGAGATTGATTGATTGATTACAGTTGTTCATAGACACTGTTGACCAAAATATGTAATTTTTTCTGCTTTATACTCCGTTAGTTTTCGGAGTATACCGCGGGTCTCCCAGTTCACCCACAAGCGCTGCTAACATGTATGATTGCCATTCCTCCACACCTTATAGATCTAACCTTATAGATACATATACAGTGTATGAGGCAATGCATTCTCTGCTGTGGAATATGAGGGTAAAAATGCCTCGCCTCCATCCATGTGGCTTTATGTGCACATAGAACACCTAGGTGGTGATATAACCGTCATATAACACATCAGAGACTACTAAAAAGGTTAACACACCAAACAAAGCAAAAAGGTTGTATTAATCTGTATGGACATTTGTGTTACCTTATTGATGGTTGTTGGGGGTCTTTTAGAAGTACATTTGATTGGCATCTCATATTTAGTAATTTCATGCTGGTTTCTTATGTCTCTAGTTTTGAAATAGACAGTGGTAGATGAACCTGAACTAATTAGATGATAATGCCCACAGCAGCTCCAAGTATTTCAGGAAACGAATTTTCAGATCTTGTAGAAAGCAGCGACTTGTCCACCTGTTTGATAGGCCAGAAAGAACAGGGCCATATGCAACATGTCCTAATAAGGCAAGCGGAAAGGCAGAGACTTAGATAGTGGGAGGAGCTGTGTCACAGCGGCAATATTTAGTTTCCTCGTGGACTGCAGAAACATGACGGAGTCAAGATGAGAGTGTGCATTCAGTGTGTGTCAATACTGTAGCTGATCAGACAAGCCAGGACTTCGATAAATAAAAGTTGTTAGTTCTACAAATAAAGTAATCGGCTAATACTGTAAAATACTTTTCTGTAGAAAAGATTTAGTTTTGAGGTAGAAATTACTGGTGCAAGGTTTAAGGTTTATTTCTTTTTCATCCACTAGGGGTCACTGGAGTACTCTTGGAATATGGACGGCGTAGCAGAACAAAGGCACTGAATATTTAAATTTAGAACTCTCCACCCCTCCATATCCCAGAGTACCTCAGTGTACGAACCCAGTGTTTTTTCTGTGCTCAAAGCACTAACATCGGCTTGTGGGATTCCCACACTTGTTGGAAGATTTTATTAATTTTTCATTTTTATTTTTAAATTTTTTTTTAATAGCACATCCCTTCCCAGTTTCAAGAAAGACATGGGTCCGGGATAGTGCCGCTGCACGGGCAGCGCATGGCGTGTCGGTCCTCACAAAGAGCACCCTCACAGCCACAGACAGCCCACTGCTCCTGCAAAGAGCAGCCAGGACTAGAGAGCTGGACGGAGCTTACACAGAAGAAGCCCCGTGCAGCCATAGATCACTGGAAAGCTGACTGAAAGCTAGACGGAGCTTACACATAGAAGCCCCGTCGCAGCCAGGACTACAGAGCTGGACGGAGCTTACACAGAAGAAGCCCCGTCACAGCCATGAGTTACATCACTGAAGCTGGACGGAGCTTACACATAAGAAGCCCCGTCGCAGCCATGATCAGGAGCAAGCAAGGTAGGCTGGGGAACGGGGCGGTCAGCGCAGGCTGCCGCCCCGCTATGTTGGGGTTAATATGCTGCTTCGCCGCTCATACGCCCGCCAAGCCCCAGCCGCTACGTCTGCAAGCCGCCCGTCCCAGCGCTCCGTTCGGCCGCCCAGCTCCGTCCGGCCGCCCAGCAGGAGGGAAGCCATACTCAGTCTCAGTATGACCGCCGCTCCGTCCGGCCGCCCAGCACCATCCACCCACAAGTGCCAGTGCAGGCTTCCCGCAGAGAGTTCGGCCGCCCAGCTCCGTCCGGCCGCCCAGCGCCATACGGCCGCAGACGCTCCCTCAGTCTCAGTACAGAGACGGTGACATGCCAGTGCAGGCTTCCCGCAGACACACAGCGTTACAGGGGGGAAGAGGCACGGTGGAAGCTGGCGGATCAAATATATGAACAGCAGTGTGTATATATATATATATATATATATATATATATATATATATATATATATATATATATATATGTCACAGGTATTTATAATGTATTGTTACCTGTCCTGGCAGTAATAGGCTATTGAATCTATATTACTGTCTGTGATTTTCACGGTATAATAGGCTATTGAGCCTATATTAATGGCTGTTATTAACACTGTAAATAGGCTATGGAGCCTATATTAAGGTCTGTGGTTATCACTGTATAATAGGCTATTGAGCCTATATTAATGCTGTATAAATATATTAATGTCTGTAATTATCATAGGCTATGAGCTTATATATATTTATTCATAGAGCATGTGTTGTACCCGGCCTGTGATTATACTGTATAATAGGCTATATTAACACGGAAACATTTGTAATTTGTTCTGTGATTATCAGGGTCAGCATGGCAAAGGGGCCATTTTAACCATGTTTCCTGTTTTCCAGTTTGTAATTCTGGAACATTCCTGCCCTACATCTCTAAGCCACCAGAGGCGCAGGGGTGTTAGTGGGAATTTGGTTCGGGTTTCACATGCCCATGTGAACTGCTTTTCACATAAAGAATACTCTGGTTTCTCTTCAGATCGAATAAATCTTTCGCCTTTTACTAAAGATTTCCGTAGAGAGGAACAACCATGAGTTTCATATACAATAAAATATATATATGACACATAATAACTTCAATAAGTCGTGCAAGTGTCTGTCCGTTGCCTATTGTGGTGTCTGTCTGCATAGCGAGTAAGGCTCTAGCGCAGACTAAAAATAATTTTAAAAATCCTATAAGCATGGGCAATTCAAATTAAAAGAGCGGTAACATCGGAGTCTCGGAAGTACTCCGCCAGCTCTAACAAAAGACAGTCTTTCCAAAGGGCCAATTTCCCTTTGGGTACCAGGGTGTTTATTTAACTGGTCTTATAATTTAATGCACGATTCTATGTCAAATCTCACACCGATAACTACGAGTGCGAAGGGTACATTAGACCAGCACTCAGATAGTGCAGGGTTTTTGACAACATACATTGCTAAATCCCAGTGAGTCAATGTCTCCATTTTTACAGAGACTGAGTAGACTTTGACCACTATTTAATCGTTTCCAAAATGACGCGATCCGCCATTGGTAAATGCGTCTGTGTCAAACATTATAAAGACCCAAGATACATTTGGGTCACTAGACTCTATGTATGGAAACAATGAGATCACTGTTAAAAGAAGCTGCAGAGTATATCTGTAAAGCTTCTGCTAACGCCGGTTACTTCGATTCTCACTTTTCATCGTCGCTAGTTTCAGCACGACAAGGCCAGAGCTTGTTTGGTCCTAAATTTGATATTCAGCCATTACCGCATCCAGTATCAAAACGGAAATACTTGTGCCGGCGTTTAATCCCTTTAGACTTCAGTTTTTTCAAGGCGGTGGTACAAAACAGTCACGCCTTGTAACGACAGGACGCTACAGTCAGCAAGCCAGTGGCTTGATGACCTCTTTTCCAATTGTGGAAGCGCGTCTTTACATGTTACATTTGCGGGGTTTCCAGACTTCAACTCATGGATGTCTCAGCTATTTACAGATTAAAGGACAAGACTGCCTCTGTCGAACGGTTTGGCAGGTTGCCATTTAGTCTCTGCTGGTTTTCAGCTGTCTTTATAACCAGGCAGTAGTACACCAACAGAGTCAGGGTTACTTATTCCCCTCTGTTTGAGGTAACAAAACCAGACAGCTCCGTCGCAATCTCAATCAGCAAGTCACTTACTGCAGTTTGAAAATGGATTTTCTGCGGTTAGTATTTGCTTATTGGAGCCACAAAATTGCATAATTGCACTTGATCTTCACAATGCGTATTTACCCATTCCGGTTTGGTCATCACAGGTTCTAGCGTTTGCAAAACGCCACAACCATTAACCATTTCAGGTCTACCGTTTCTTGTCAACGCCTCGGGTATTTACCAAAGTGATGTTGGTGATGATAGCTCATCTCAGAGTCCTGACAGTGACAATCGTTCCATACTTAGACGATCTGCTCATAAGAACTCTGTCTCAACAGAGTTCCTCTATCTTAGACGATCTGCTCATAAGAACTCTGTCTCAACAGAGTTCCTCTATCTTAGACGATCTGCTCATAAGAACTCTGTCTCAACAAAGTTCCTCTAACTTGCGCTACTAATGTATACTGCGGTGGCAGATCAAGTTAAAAAACAATCGCATCTAATTCCGTCTGAACGACGTCAATTCCTAGGTAAGATTATAAATACGGTAAATCAAAGACATTTACCTACTACACCAGCAAGAACAAATGTACATCTAGTAATTAGTGCAAAACACGCACACTAGCGGTACATTGGTGTATTCGCCTGTTAAGAATAATGATGTGTTTCAAAGCGATTTAGTTCGCCGGCCTTCACTCGCGTTTCCCACAGAGGGGCGAGGGTGTATATACTCTGGACGAGAGTCTCAGAGGTTCAGGAGTTGTAGTTAAAAAAGATCAGCGACAGAGGTTCTAAAACGGATCACGACAGATTGCTGTCGATAAATGTCCTGGAACTCCGTGCAATTTACAATGCACTACATGCTTCGCTTTCAGTCTGACCAAGGGCAGTCAGACAACGCAACGGGAGTTGCATACACAACAACCAGGGAGAACCAAGAAGCCGCATGGCAATGCGGCAGGTAACTCGAATCCTCAATTGCCCAGAACACCATTATGTGATAATGTCAACGGGGTTCATTCCGTGAGTGGACATCTGTTAGACAGATGATCTCACCCGTCAGGATTTATATCCTGAAAACTGGACATTAAATCCAGAGGTGTTTCATATGTGAGTCCACAGAAGGGGGTTACCCTCAGGTATACATGATGGCATCTCGCCACAATTACAAAAGCTCAGTATGTGTACAAAACAACAGATCACAAGGGCAGTGGCGGTGGAGTCTCTCACATTCGTGTGGTCATTCAGCATCGTGTATCTGGCTCCACCATTTTCCGCTGCTCTCTCCGTTGCCAAAACGGATCATAAGACAGTTCGTCACAGTCATACTAGTGATATCTCATGGGTTTCGGAGAGCTTGCTTCTCGAATCTCCAAGGAATACTTGCACACGATCTTGGCCCGCTCATAATACGTCCAACCTGTTACAACAGGGAACGTTCTTTTACCCATAGTTACCTATGTACCTATTACCTATGTACCGCAGCTGCGGTTGACGGGGTGAGGGTTCAGACCGCCCTCTTAAGAAAAGAAATAGGGCATTACAGTATCGGTTATACCAACCATGTTACGAGCTAGTAAGCCGCTTAAGGCAGCTCATTATTACAAAATTTGGTGTGCTTAATAGGTGGTAAAGCTCGGAAGTTTCCGACATCATCCTTCAAGTTACCCGTATTCTGTTAAACGGGGTGGGATGGAAAACTGCGTTTATCTGCACTGAGGGTGCAGGTATCTGTGTGGTCAACTTATTTTCAAAGACGTTTGACTCTATTGCGTCTGTACACACCTTTCTACAAGGTGTCATCAAAGTGCAGCCTCCATTTATCCCACCTACAGCGCCAGGTGACTTGAGGTTGGGTTCAGATTTCTTACAGTTTTCATATTTTGAACCCTTACAACAAATGGGGATTAAGTTTCTCACTTGGGAAAACATTTTTCTTCTAGCCTTAGCTTCGGCAAGGGTTTTGTTTTCATATTTGGGTGCCTTGTATTCCAAGCCACCGTATTTGAGTTTTCTCATGACAAAGCAGATCTTCGGACGAATTCCGCTTTCTTATTCTTCACATCAATATACCAATAGTGGTTCCTGTGTTGACAGCACATTCTAGAATTCTGAATGTGGTACACGCATTACGCGTTTATATATGTCCCGAACGTCTACAGTACGTGATACGGATACGTTGTTTGTTCTCTAGGATGCTGCCAACTGGGGTTAGCCAGTTTCTCAGCAGACCTTATCCAGTTGGATAATAATGACTACAAGTCAGGCTTACTTTAAGGCTAAGTTACAATCGCCTACGTCAGTAATAGCTCATCCCACAGGTTCTGTGGGAATGTCAGACCCAGCGGGTCGTGGAGCGTCTACGACGCGGCTACATAGCCTTCAGTGCACCACGTTTGTGCACGTTTACACGTTATGAATGGTTGCGGCATCAGCATCTAGCTTTGGCTGCCTACTGTTACAAGTGTCAAACAGCTCTCCCGCCCACGAGGGAAGCTTTGGTACGTCCCAAGAGTACTCCAGTGACCCCTAGTGGATGAAAAAGAAAATAGGATTTTGGTACTTACCAGGTAAATCCTTTTCTTTGAATCCATAGGGGGCACTGGACGCCCACCCAGAGCAGTTTTACCTGGGTTGTTTTAAGCTCAGAGGAGCTTAGGGTAACACGTTTTACCTGGTTTGTATCAAGCTCAAAGGAGCTTATGGTAACACATTTTCACCGATTGGTTCAAACTATAAAGGTCTATCGGTTATGCTGTCAACTGTTTAGTTGACATTAACGTTATGGGTCAACTTTGTTGTTGTCCGTTATGTTATAGGAATTCTCCATTGTCAACCTCTCTATAGTAGTTCGCTCAGTAAAAACACTGGGTTCGTACACTGAGGTACTCTGGGATATGGAGGGGTGGAGAGTTCTAAATTTAAATATTCAGTGCCTTTGTTCTGCTATGCCGTCCATATTCCAAGAGTACTCCAGTGCCCCCTATGGATTCAAAGAAAAGGATTTACCTGGTAAGTACCAAAATCCTATTTTTACTCCATCTAAATGGGCTGTTTTAGGCGCCAAAACAACAGTGCATATCACGCCCAAACAGGCAGGCAGGGTTTAGCTGCTTAAAATGGCAAAACTTGACTAAACTCCCATTTGGATGCCCAAAGTGCAGAATTGCCACACATTTCTTCTCGCACCTCAGGAGGCTGCAGATAACCGGTGTCTAAACGGAGCAATAATGCATTTATTCCATCTTTGTCACTAGTGTATGTGCTTCTAAAACATACTGTGAATGCTTGCTTCTTGTATCTACTGTATTTATAAATAGTATATCAATGAGCACCTGGCAACCACTATCTATGTTTTCCACGTCATATTAGGTCATACTTATTTTTTGTATTATATAACTTGGGTAATATACGTGACCTATGTTCCTTCTTGATCTCCCCTGTGAAGGAAAAGGGAAAATCGTCGGTCGGCTTTGGCAGCGTACATGGTGCTAGATGAGGCCGACCACTTATCAAATCTTTGAGCATGTCAGACAGAGCGATAAGTAGTTGGTCACGGCAGTACACTGTACAATTATCTGGGCGGTCCGGCCTGATAATTGTACAGTGTATGCCCAGCATAAGTTGTGTAATGCTTCCCCTCTGTTCCTGTTGGTTTTCTCAGAATGTTCTTGTTTCTTTTTACAGTTCAAAAAATACTGGTAGTTTATTTGGCCTCTGATTGTATTTTCCCAAGTGTTTGTGTGCTAGAGAAACTGGAGCTGCGACTTTAGAGTATATTTTGAACTACTGTAAAGAGCTGTGTAATAGGTTTGCCCCATATAAAACAAAACCAGTAGAGCAGCACAGTGACTAGTATTTGTCTGTGTGGAGTTTGTATGTCCGCCTTGTGTGTGAGCGGTCCCTCTGTCTGCTCTTTTCCCTTCCACAGTCCAATGGTATACTGCTAGATTAATTGGTTTCTGACAAAGTTAACCCTAGTGTGTGTGTGGTAGTGGATATGTATTTATATTATAAACTCTGTAAAGCATTGAGAAATACACAAACCTAAATGAAACTTACTAAAATAAAATACCATCTACACCTACAGTTAATGGATATTATTACATGAAGTATATTTATTCATTTTAATTTATTTTAAACTTCACATAAACTTAGTAATGTATTTTAACATTTTTCACAGGTCAAAAAAGTTTTTTAGTTTTATAGAAGGCTGCCTTGTGAAAAATTACATGCAGCGCCCTCCAACAGAACAGCTTTTAAAGCACCCATTCATAAGAGACCAGCCAAATGAGCGGCAAGTTCGGATTCAGCTGAAGGACCATATAGACAGGACCCGAAAGAAAAGAGGAGAGAAAGGTAAGCCCTTCAGACTACATTGTCCTGTTTCGTGGGCATGTCACTGTATTTCTTTTTACATTTTGCACATACGCAACACAAATAATTTTGCCCACAAAACTGGGCCATTCAGAGGTTTAGGGGCTTTGCTTAACTAGAAAAACGTTTTTCTTTTTTCTTTTTTTTTCCCCTCCTCACCTTTTTAATAATTTTTTGCCTGCTACTTAAAACAGATAGGGATAATAGTTCCAAAATTTGTGTGGTACCATTTTGGGCTCTAAACACAGTAATGTATATTTATTTATTTATTATTTATTACCAGTTATTTATATAGCGCACACATGTACTGCAGCGCTTTACAGAGAATAATTGCCCATTCACATCAGTCCCTGCCCCAGTGGAGCTTACAAACTATATTCCCTACTACATGTACACCACACACACATACACACACACACATTCGCAATAGGGTTAATTTTGTTGTGATCCAATTAACCTACCAGTATATTTTTGGATTGTGGGAGGAAACCGGAGTACCCGGAGGAAACCCACGCAAGTACGGGGAGAATATACAAACTCCACACAGGTAGAGCCATGGTGGGAATCGAACCCATGACCTCAGTGCTGTGAGGCAGTAATGCTAACCATTACACCATCCGTACTGCCATATCTAATACATGACAGATAATTTTCTCTCCAAAGAATACATACATTAAGGGACAGATTCAATTACCATGCAGTAAAGCGCAGAGATGTACGCAAGGAGCTGTCCAATTCTGCATTTTCCCTGTGCGAAAACCCACTTTAACTATAGATTCTGCAATAAGTGCCAGAGTCTGTGGGTTTCCCTGCGCTTTATGCCCCTTTGGGACTTGACACGTGGGGATGTGGCATTCTTTGCATAGGTCCAGGCTGACAATTAGCGGCTAATTGACTCTACCCCTAAGACGCTTTGCTGAATGGTAGAAAAAAACAGGCTCCAGTCATGTTTTTAGTTTAGTGAATCGACATTAAAAAAGAAAAGCGTGAACTAAATACCTTTAAAATAAACTATCATCTCATACTTTGTTGTTTTGCAAAAACAATCTGTGCTTGAGAAACTCCAATGCTTATTATAGAAGTGTATTTTATTTTGTCATTGTTACTGAAATTGCAACTGGCATTTGAATAATGTACAGAGCATTCAAAAATATATCCTAAAAGGTAAAATATGATTTCCCCGTAAAAGTATTGCTAAAAAAGTTTATAGTATGGTTTATATGGAGCAATGTTTAAAGTTATCGGTAAGCACTTCTCTAGTTGTAGATGTTATATGTAGTGTTATGGTTATTGCCTAATGATTATTTACCCCTAACATTAACTGTATCATAAATTGTTGCCTCTCCGGCAGCATTGTTCGTAGAATCCTAGGTTTTTTTTTCTAATTTCTTAGATAGCATTCAGTTATTTTCTGAAATTACTCATCTTAAGTCCATGCATTTTAGTGAGGGGTACCTGTTACTGGGATTAAGCTTTTTCTGGGAAATGCTCCATTTCTGAACAATACTGTAACAAACCAGTAATTCATGTTCCCTCTCAAGCAGTATGTCTTGGTGTTTTACTGTAAATGCTCATGTGAAAGCTGACACTAGTTGGAATCTGGTGTTGCAGGACTAGAAGTGCATTAAACTATACACCTTTTTAAAAGTTCTTTGGGTCACATTATTTCCTAATCTGTTACACTTAAAGGAACACTTTACTTTTTTGTGATATGGAAGATACTGTACATTATGCTTGACCGTGTTTTATTAGTTGTATTATAACTTTGTACGTGCAGGTTAGACACTTGTCTGTTTTTATTTAGATGAAACGGAGTATGAATACAGTGGAAGTGAAGAGGAGGAAGAGGAAGTGCCTGAGCAGGAAGGAGAGCCAAGGTATATCACATCCTCATACATTGCGCTGTCCCAGGAATTGTATAGTTGTACCTGAAATTTTACACTCATTCAGACTTTATGTAGAATACTGCATTTTGAAGGGGATGCAGTCAATATACCAGCTGTTGGAATCCCGGTGCCGGAAGCCTAAGCACCGGTGAAACACTGACACTCGGAATCTCGACAAATGTATTCCCACTCGGTTGGTGGGTCCACGCCACTAACCGAGCCCTGCCCAATACGTGGTGAGCCCACGTTGGGATTCCGCCAGATGGGATGACGCTGTCGGTAGAGTGATAGCCAGCATCCCGTCTGCCGGGATATCATATTTTGAAGTCCCTGCGTATCTTTGCTTTGTCACATAAATTCATTTTCGTTTAAAAAAAAAAAAAAAATAGAAACAAAATAAGCTACACCCAGATCTGCTGATGTCTCAATTTCTGGTACATCATGCCACTACTGACCACCAAAGACTGAACTACTGCAATGTATACTATGTGACATTCAGGCAGATTTCTCCTGGATTTCCTCGGGTTGATTGGCAAAGCCCTTTATGGTAGGCTAGTTTAGGTTTGTTAAGGACTGGAAACACTTATTGAAGCGCACTATAGCCTCATCAGACCTTGCAGTTGTATATTACAATATAATGAAATGCTGTGAGTTGTAATGCATTGCAGTACAGTTCCCAATGAAACATTTTACTTCTCTAAATATATAACTATATGTTTTTTTAGTTCCATTGTTAATGTGCCTGGAGAATCTACTCTTCGACGTGATTTCCTGAGACTGCAGCAGGAAAACAAGGAGCGCTCTGAGGCCTTGCGAAGGCAGCAGCTGCTGCAGGAGCAACAGCTCAGAGAGCAGGAGGAGTACAAGAGACAGCTACTGGCAGAGAGACAGAAGCGTATAGAACAGCAGAAAGAGCAAAGGAGGCGACTGGAAGAGGTACTTGTAGGAGCAAGACTTTTATTAGCATTACGGATCAGAGTATAAACCTTGATGGTTAAGTGACTTTTGACTAAAACCAGGTTGAATTAAAAGTGGCATCCCTACCTGCAACTTTCCCAGCACTGACTATTCACCAATCAAGGTGTACCAGGAGATCCAAACATGCCACCTCCAAGCTTATAAAAGTTATTTATTTTAATCAACAACATTGTAACTACCAGAGTTTTTAACAACCTGCACTATTAAATCCACTAGGCATTACAGTGGGAGGGGTTGGTCTTACCTAGTTTTGTGGCTCCCTATGGTATAACAGAAGATCGGCACTGTATAGTGGATATTGCTATGCACTGTACTGTGTATCGTGGTCACTAGGCTGCTGTCTGTATTTTGTATCTTTTCTCTACAATGCTCTATTTTATAGAAACAAATTGAAATGCTCAGACTGTTGTATATTGGTTGCTAATCCCCACATTCCGTACCATTCTAATAGTGTTAACATTGTCTATAACATTTTGAACTAAACCTTTTCAATATTTCTCTAGCATCCATAAGGGATATTGGGGAGACTTAGTATATTGGGGTATAGATGGGGTCCAAAGGAGCCAGTGCACTTTAAATTTCTTCACTGGGTATGCTGGCTCCTCCCCTCTATGCCCCCTCCCACAGACAGAAAAAAGTGCCCTCAGGAGAGGATGCACATCTCTGCAGCTCCATAGAGTTTTCTTCAATTTCTTTTAAACTTTCATTATTTTCGGTATGCTGTTTGGGCAATAGCATACCTGCACCGTGGGAGTTAGGGGGGGGATGGTCACCGGCCTTGCGAGGTGTCAGAGCTGCTTCCCCGATGCACCGTCCTGAGAGGTTTTTTATTCAGTGGGGCACTGCGCCTTAGCTGTCGCAATCGCAGCATGCCGCACACCCCTAACAAATGCCTGAAGGTGACGACTCTGGTGAGTACAAGTCGGGGGCTCCGCTAGGGGAGTCCCCGGGTTCATCGTGCGCCTAAACGTGGGCGCGGCTTACGGTATCCTCCTGGGGGGGACCCGCTAGAGACCCCGTGTAGACTGGCTAGCGGTGGCTTAAACTAGCACTTGTGTGATGTTTTTAAGCAAACTAGGAGACGTTGCCAGTATAAAAATCTCTGTAGCTCCGGCACTATTGCGGGGGGTGGAGCTACCTCAGAGTGGGACCAGCGGCATTTTGGTGCCTTCCTCTGTTTAATGCAGCAGCAAGCACACACAGCTCCTCCTGACTCACAAGACACACTGGAAAACTGGTACAGGGTGTAGCAAAGGGGGAGAACCGCTATTGTACACAATCTGTGTCCTATACGGGACAGAAATCATTAGTGTTTCACTGTGATATAGTAAGCTGACAGCCTCACTGGGGCTTTATAGCTGGGGTGTGCTGGTCTTCTCTCCCTGTGTCTCCACTCACATACAGTAAGGGCAGGCTTGCAAAGTATTACTGTGTGTGTGTGTGTGTGTGTGTGTGTGTGTGTGTGTATATATATGTCATTGTGATTACTGTGAACATTTTTAAACACAAACTATGCAGTGGATGCCACACCAGATTCTCTCCCTTATCATCTGATTCTGTTTCATGTGAACAATGCAATCTTCACAGCTCAGTGAAGGGGCTGGGGGAGAGGGACCAGAGCCATCCTGGTTAGGGCCTCTTAAGACTATGATGTCTGATATGTCATCACAACTCACTGCTAATGTTCAGAAAACTCAGCTACTAAAACAGGCTGTTGCAGACTTAGCTGCTAGGGCAGATGTTACACAGCCCCCCCCCCCCTCTCTAACTCAGGACCACAAAAGCGTGGTTCACCTGCTCTGCGCTCTGATTAAGATGAGTAAATATAGAAGGATGGGGATGACTTGGATCCCATTAGTGGGGATTCCGCTTCTGCTCAGGGTTTTGAACCCCTCATTCTGGCTATATGGGACGTGTTAAAGCTCCCTCTAGAGGACGCTGCATCACAGCAGTCGTTTTTCTTTATACAAAACATGCCTAATGTCACTTTCCCTGATTCTGCAGAGTTAGATGACCTATTTAAATTAGCCTGGAAAAATCCAGACAAAAAATACCAAGTGTCAAAACGATTTTTGCACTTTTTCCCATTTGCTCCTGAAGGTAGGAAATTCTGGGAAGAGCCCCCGGGAGTTGACGTCTCAGTCTCTCGACTGTCAAAAAAGGCAGTGCTGCCTGCCCCGGGCTCCTTTACCATAAAGGACCCTGGGGACAGAAAGATAGTCTACACTAAAGTCTATCTACACAGCAGCAGGTGTATCGCAAAGGCCGGTCATAGCGGGTTGCTGGATGACCCATGCCATTCATACGTGGGCTACTCAGATTCAGGAGGGCCTCTTCGGGGATATGCCTCTGGTCACTACGATGACTCTCCTGAAGCACATTCAGGACACTGCACGCATCCTGTGTGACTCGTTCAAGCAAATAGGCAATATTAATGCTAGGACGTCTGCCATGGCAGTGTCAGCGCGCAGGGTCTTGTGGTTGCGTCAGTGGATAGCGGACGCAGAATCCAAGCGCAGTGTGGAATCCCTCCCCTTTTCTGGGGAATGGCTCTTTGGGGTTGAGTTGGATACGTGGATTTCCAAAGTCACGGCAGGAAAATCTGTTTCCCCCCTCTGGGGCCCAGCTGGCTAGGCGTTCCTGCTTGGGGCCATCTGTTCAGTCTTTTTGGTCTAACAGATTTCGATCTATGCGCATAGAGGCACCAGAGGTAAGAGTAAAAGACCTGCAAACACCGGTTCTCTGGAACAGAGCATCAGTTCTGCTTCCACTAAGTCCTCAGCATGATGGTGCCCACCCACCCCGAGGAGATCTCGAGGTGGGAGCTCGACTTCTTCACTTCAGCCGCATCTGGGAGGTTTCCTGCCAGGATACCTGGGTCAGGGACCTCATTTTCAGGGCTACACGCTGGAGTTCGACGGTGCTCCTCCCCAATGCTTATTCAAATCAAGCTTACCAGCTTTGGAGGATACGCAAGTTACGTTGCAACAGGCCATCCAAAAGTTGGTCCAGTCACACGTCATTGTTCCAGTACCAGTACCACAATGAGGCAGGGGTTATTACTCCAACCTGTTTGTGGTACCGAAGCCGGACGGTTCGGTGAGACCCATTATGAATCTAAAGTCCTTGAACCCTTACCTAAAGGTTTTCAAGATCAAGATGGAATCTTTGAGAGCAGTGCTTGTGGGCCTGGAAGAACAGGAATTAATGGTTTCCTTGGATATCAAGGACGCCTACCTTCATATTTCTATTTGGCCACCTCATCAGGCTTATCTGAGGTTTGCCCTGCTGGATGACCACTACCAGTTCCTGGCACTGCCCTGCGGCCTGTCCACAGCTCCGAGGGTATTCAAAAAGGTAATGGCGGAGATGATGTTCCAGCTCCGGGTCCAGGGGGTCAATGTTGTCCCTTACCTGGATGATCTTCTGATAAAAGCAAGATCCAGGGAGCTTTTATTGCTCCATATCGACCGCACTATCCAACTTCTGTCACACCATGGGTGGATTCTTAATTTACAGAAGTCCCACCTGGAGCCAACTCAGCGCCTCCTTTTCCTGGGGATGTTACTGGATAATGTGTCCCAGTAGATGTTCCTCCCGGAGGACAAAGCGAGAACACTTCAGGAGATGGTCCGCATGGTGCTCTGACCTGCTCGACTATCCATCCATCTCTGCATAATATTGTTGGGGAAGATGGTTTCCTCATACGAGGCGATCCAGTATGGGAGGTTCCATGCTAGAACATTTCAATTGGATCTCCTGAGCAAGTGGTCCTTATCACATCTACAGATGCATTGGATGATACGGCTGTCACCTCAGGCCAGGATTTCTCTCCTGTGGTGGCTGCAGTCCTCCAATTTCCTGGAAGGCCGGTGTTTCGGGATTCAGGATTGGATTCTTCTCACAACGGATGCGAGTTTGAGAGGATGGGAAGCTGTCACTCAAGGGGCTCAGTTCCAGGGCAGGTGGTCATCCCACGAAGCCATCCTTCCGATCAGCTTTCTGGAACTTCGGGCGATCTACAATACTCTGCTTCAGGCCTCTCCTCTGCTCAAGGATCACGCGATCCAAGTACAGTCGGATAACGCCACAGCAGTGGCGTACATCAATCAGCATGGAGGGACAAAAAGCAGAGCCTGTATGCGAGAGGTGTCAAAGATACTCCTCTGGGCGGAAAGAAATGCAAGAGCAATGTCAGCAATCTTCATTCCGGGAATGGACAACTGGGAAGCGGACTTCCTGAGTCGTCACGATCTCCACCCGGGGTAGTGGGGCTCCACCATCAGGTGTTTCAGCAGATCATCGACTGGTGGAGCAGCCCACAAATAAACATGATGGCTTCTCGACTCAACAAGAAGCTTCACTGGTATTGCTCACAAATCAGGGACCGTCAGGCGAGGGCAGTAGATGCACTGACGTCGCCTTGGCTTTACCGGCTGGTCTACCTGTTTCCTCCGATTCCATTGCTCCCAAGGGTGCTCAAGTGAATCAGAAATCAAGGAGTCCAGGCAATTCTGATGGCCCCGGAGGGCGTGGTACGTGGATCTTCTGGACATGTCCGTCGAAGACCCTTGGCCTCTACCACCTCGAAGAGATCTTCTTCAACAAGGACCGTTCATCTACCCGGACTTACAGCGACTTTGATGGCATGGAGGTTGAGCGGAACAGCCTAACTCACAAGGGCCTTTCCAAAAAGGTTATTGCTACCATGGTTCAGGCCAGGAAACCTGTCACGTGAAAACACTATCATCATATCTGGCGAAGATATGTCTCCTGGTGCGAGGAACGCTTGTATCCACCTGCAGAGTTCCACTTGGGACGTTTCTTACATTTCCTACAGGCCGGTGTGGATAAGGGCTTATGTCTGGATTCCGTTTAAGGTACAGATTTCAGCTCTCTCCATTTTCTTCCAGAAGACATTGGCACTGTTGCTAGAAGTTCAGACCTTCTTGCAAGGGGTGCTCCACATACAACCTACTGCACCCTGGGATTTGAATGTGATGTTGGAATTTCTACAGTTTGAACCTCTGATGATGGTAGAAGACAAGTACCTCACGTGGAAGACGGTGATGTTACTTGCCCTGGCCTCTGCTAGACGTGTCTCAGAATTGGGGGCCTTATCGTGTAAAAGTTCATACTTTTTTTATGAGGACAGAGCGGAGCTCAGGAGTAGACAGCAGTTCCTGCCGAAGGTTGTCTCGACGTTTCACCTGAATTAATCTATTGTGGTTCCGTCGCGTTCTGACGCTTCTGCTCCTCCGTAGGCACTGGATGCTGTGCGAGACTTGAAGATCTGTTGAGCTGTTGCTGCTGTTGTTACCAGCCATTGATGATTTGTTGTATGTTAGTGGTGTGCTGGTGTATAAATCTCACCACTCATTGTTATTAAGTTCCTTCTCTCATATATGTCCTTTCTCCTCCTTACACTGTTTTACCTATAACTGCCTGTGGGAGGGGGCATAGAGGGGAGGAGCCAGCACACCCAGTGGAAGAAATTTTAAAGTGCACCAGCTCCTTTGGACCCTGTCTATACCCCATCATACTATGTCTCCCCCATATACCTTATGGACTACAAGAAAAGGATTTACCGGTAGGTAATTAAAATCCTATTATTTTATTGACTGTGAAAAACTCCATTCCCACATCAGGCAAATCAGGCCCACAGGTTTTTAACAATGCTTTTTGCTTGTGGCATTCACCTAGAAGATTCATGGAATTGCATATGTTTACCTTTCCATTGCACAGATTTTGTACTATTGATGCGTATAAAATATATGCAGAATTACTTTTCCAGAAACATACCTGTCATTACTGTCCACACAAGTATATTTTGTCAGGGTAATGAGTTTATTTTGTGTTGAGTACAGATAATGTTCTCTCTAGTCATTAGGTTTGTTCTAATGTTTTGGTCTCCGAATTAGTAAAGCATTCTTACTAATGTAATAATTTAGTGAAAATGCAACAAAGGGGGAATTCAATTAGCCACGGTAATTTACCGCAGCTAATTGATACCTGGGGGTGTAATTCAGTTGATGCACAGTTGAGGAACAGGCATTATCAGAGATTTTGTTTCACGTGCCCGGAGGCAGGCAAAACAAAATCCACTAGAAGTGCTGTTTTTTTGTGGCTGCGAAAACACATGGGTCTGGGAACTTATCCCGGATCCTGTATTTTTCCTTCAGAAATGTTTACATTTTCCAGCGAATAAAGGGATTAATTGATTTGCCAATAAAAAAACATTAGGCAAAGAATCGCAAAAAACAACAAAAAAAAAAAACAACAACCACCATTGGCCAATAAATCGTCATTTGTAATGCAGATTGGTGTTGCCTACTTTTGATTTACAGTATGTAATTCTGAAAATTTTGCAAGTGTGCTTAAGTATTAAAATAAATTGCAGGAACTTGTATGGAGCATTTCATCACTTTTGTTTACATTTTTTTTAAACATACCTCTTAGGTGGCCAGTACAATTAATTACCTGAGTACGCCTCTCCGCACCCCTATTCAGCCACTTTCGTTGTAACGGCCTTTGCGCCCACATTGGGCATAGCCACATTTTTGCTTGCAATAGGAATTGATGAATAATATGCCAGTGTGCATCTTACCCATGGTCTAGATCTGTGGTGGTGATACATTTTTTTTTCAGCTGACACAAGTTTCAATGGGCCATGATTTAGGTAACCCAATACATGCAATTCTCCAATGGAATGTATTGTGTATCTATCCTCAAACAGATTTTGACAGATGTTTCAGCTGTCAGGCAGCAGGTGAAAGGGATTCATTTAAAGTATGCCCAAAATCTACTGTGTGTTCATGGTTTATGCTTAATTGGTGCCTTTAGTAATAAGAGACTTTATAGTTGTGTGTATTAGAGTAATTCAAGAGTATATCAAATTGTGCAAGGGATCAGAAGAAAGTATTTTTATTTACGATCTCTGCACAATATGAATGTAAGTTCTGTAAAGCAACAGTCTAAATGCAATGTTGATAAACTTCTGTTCCTATAAAATACTTTCACTTCATATAATTTCACACAGTTTAAATCCACATGGTGCTTTTTATGAGGGTCTGTTCATACTTTGTGACTCAAAATTATTAGGGACATTATAATTATTGGGATTTGATGCCTATTTTCAACACAAAACTGTTTTAATCTACACGTAAAGGTTTTAAAAGCATGATGCTACTGCACAATTTCGTCATATCAGTCAGTCTTACGCTAGGATGACTTGCTTCTCTGACCGTAACTCCCAGCATGCCTGTGACAGACAACAACCGCTAAATAGGGTTAGTCGGCCATGACTGGATAATACTGATTTTACAGGAATATACATACTGGATACTTTGTGACTTCATTTGGCAAAGTATCACATTAGGATGTTGAAATGGAAGCAGTCAAATCAGTGATTTAATACTTGACAAATTGCCTCTCATTTTCTGTGTCTTTGGCATGCAGACAATAGCACATTTAAACTGTATAATTTATGTTTAAAGAACTTGATGACTGCTTATTATGCTTCCTGGTGGAACTCTATATTTCAGTTATTATGTGGAATCCCAAAGTCACAGATGAGTTTATTTGTTTTGCCCTACAGCTGGCTGGTTGTAGTCATTGTTAATGTATACCATGGAGTAAGTTTATAGAATGGGTGAGCTTAGTATCTGTAAAAGACGTTCTTCTTTTCTTTAAACAGCAACAAAGAAGAGAGCGTGAGGCTCGCAGGCAGCAGGAGAGAGAGCAGAGGAGGAGAGAGCAGGAAGAGAAAAAAAGGATGGAGGAAATGGAGCGGAGACGTAAAGAAGAAGAAGAACGTAGACGAGCGGAAGAAGAGAAAAGACGAGTGGAAAGAGAACAGGTAATAGCAATAGACGCTGCTTGTTATTCCCCCCTCCTTCCTCTTAATGTAACATTTGTAGCTAAGATGTAAGGTGTGCAAAATATGCTTTATGGTCCATAGAGTTTATCAAAGTGAACATTTTTTGTACATGTCTGGTTTATAAACTACTGAATCTGTGGCTGCTTCAGGACAGGAGACCTCAACCAAAGTACTGGGGTATTGGGTAGTTGATGAGGAGGCGCTGTAGAATTTTAAAATATTAATTTCTAATTTGAAGCAGACAGTAGAATGTCCCTTGGTTCAGAGGCAGCATTTGCTGTTCAAATATTTGCAGCTTTTAAAATAAAATGGAGTATGTAAGTAATTAAAATGGTGTCTTGTCTGTGAACACAAAGCCAGGTACCAAGATCTGAACCCAGTTCACCTCAATTTTGTTGGTAACATAAATGCAAATATAAGTAGTTTAAAAGCTTTTTAGGATTAACACACTTGTCCTGAGAACACCTTGTAGACCAGACAGATTGTTGACAGACTGCATTGGTCATGTGGTCTTATCTGCTATCGCAGTTTAAAATTTCACATTAAAACATATTTCCTGGATTGTATCTTTAACCGCTATGCCCATGAGTATTCTATAACCAATTCACACAGTCACTTTGGCATACCTTCTACCACATGGGCTGGCTCATTCAGGAGACTGGGGAGAAGATGCTATATGATACACTGCAGTGCAGACAGCTATTGGAAGAATTTGGGGATTATGATACAGTACCAGGAAATGCCTGGAATTATTCTGTATGAAGTTAGCCGATCAGTATCATGGGTATGATAATTAAACTTTGTAGCAGAGGAAATTTGTTACAATATCAGCAAGTTGCTTTCCCTATTAGGTTAATCATTTACTTTTTAATACAACTTCACAATTTAAGCCAAAACAGACCTCCTGTGTAAGAGCTTGTACTCTCTATATACTTCTCTACAATATTTATTAGTATGAGCTGCAGTGTTTCCTCAGCAATGGTAAATCTGAATTTCCTGTTATAAATGGGCGTGGCATGTTAGATAGAATAGACTTAGGTCGACCACTATTGGACATGGTTTCTACGTCGACAGGGACTCTAGGTCGACATGAAAAAAGGTTGACATGAGTTTTTTTTTTTATTTGGTGTCGTTTTCTTCGTACAGTGACGGGGAACCCCAATTAGTGCACTGTATACCCTTGCATGGCTCGCTTCACTCACCATGCTTCAGGCACGGTGCCTCACTCCGCTACCGCTGCTCTCCGCACAAGTTACTGTTCCCAATTGTAGTCCATGTGGATCGTAAAGTATGAAAAAGTAAAAAAAAAAAATTGAAAAACTCATGTCGACCCTTTTTCATGTCGACCTAGTGTCCCTGTCGACCTAGAAAGCAGGTCGACCTAGACACTGTCGACCTAAGTCTTGTTGAGCTAAAGACCGGATCCCGTTATAAATATGAAGAGAAATGAATAGTGCAAAATAGTGCCCACTTTCTGCATAATTACATGGCAGTAATGTTAAGGGATATTCTCTTGCAGAAAGCCAAAATCATACATTATTTTACCCAAATTAATATTTTAGTATATTTTTACTTTTGCTTCATTTTTCTTACATGATTAGGTCATTTGCTGCAGAGAACTGGTAGGCCCCTTTCTCCTGTAGCATTGAGGGTGGTAGAACCACGGTATAGTCCATCCTTCTAGGAGTTGAGTTTTTACTATACTTTATAAGTAGCCAAAGTGATTAAACGCTTTATTGTATTAAACTACAAGTTTGTGTACTTATAAATTGTGGATGTTGACATCTGGACAACCCGTAGGTGCATGTGCATTTTTTACAAAGTGCTCATGGTATTTGTGTGACAGGAGTACATCAGACGACAGCTGGAGGAGGAGCAGAGGCACTTGGAAATCCTTCAACAGCAGCTGCTTCAGGAGCAGGCCATGTTACTGGTGAGAGTTTAGTGATCTGATGTGTAGCTAACCAGTTTTCAGGTCAGCTTTGTTTAAGCACAGCTGCCCAAGCTGTACAAACAATTAGCTGGTTTAGGAGGTGCTTTGTTTGAGGACTAGATTGACAGGGGCAGCTACATATAGACACTGCTTGTGTGCGTTGTGTTCCGTACTGCATGAAATAGCTTTAAGCAGGGTAGATGAAGCCTGGGATGTCTATAAAACATGACTAATAGCAACGGTTTCCAAAATCTTTTGGTTTTGTGATGCACCTGCCAAACTGCTGTAGATGCAACCATGAAATGTTTGTTTGGGATAGTGCATTATTAATATATTACCCCAACAGCATACTTTAATGTGAATGATTGAAAGTTGCAGTAGATTACTGTTAATTACTTTCGTTTTCTATTAAGAATGTTTCACATAAAAAAGCACATTGCATGGATTTGTTCCTGGTTAGACTTACTGGGACAAATCCAGCCTAGTATCATGGCCAACTAAAGTGTTCTCATACACTGTGGGAGTTACTAAAACAAAGTTTAGAATGCATACTGTACTTCTGCTTACCTCAGGTCCAGCGTACTTACTGGTCTGGTACGTACGTCCCTCTTAGGTTTCTGGTGATGATGGTGGTATCGATGTCCATATTTAGTCATTTCCTAGTCATGCCAATGTGAAGTTCATTTGAGTGTAGGTGGTTGTTTTATTGTTATAATATTGAAACAAATAAATAATAAAAGGTCAAGGAGTGCTTCATTGGCCATGTAAGCCTTCTGTGGAATGCTGGCCCCCAGGCAAATTATGTGTTCTGCTATAACTTGTGAAGTAATAGGTGGGGTTCCTTTATTTAAAGGACCGCTGCACGTATAATACAAGTTTGTTTACATAAAGTAGCTTCTAATACCATTCATAAATATATAAGTAAACGTTCCAGTACACAAAGTAGCTTGTCAGCGCTAAAAATTGTAAGCTAAGTTGTGACTGGCTATTTTCCCACACACAGCGGATTTCTTGTCGGTAACATCTTAAGACACTATTCATTCTCTCCCCAGACTCAACATGCTGACAGCATTTGCTTTGCAAGTTATTATCCTACATTAATACATTATATGAGGTTCTATAATGTTCACTTTTAGAATGTTTACTTGTAGATCTTTATAGCTTCTTTATGTAAGCAATTAGGTTTGGGGACCCTTTTAAACCAATTTATAGAGTATGAGCATTGCTAGTAATTTATTTCAACTAGTCTTTCATCTAATTTTTCGTTTTTAAACACGTTTTGGTACTGTGTAGAAGTCACTTTCATCACCAAGCCATGTACTTGGTTATATTGTGCTGTTTACCGACATACCTGGCTTCATTTGTATTGCGAAGATCTTGGTCTGGAGAACAGACCTTGTGCAGGTGCTTGAGTGCATGTATGTGTGACCTTAATCAAATATGAAACTATCCATTGTAAGGAGCTTACATATACTCTGCATGTCATGACCTCAAGATCCACATCATTTTGCAGTGCCATTTCATACTAAAGAAGATGGATGCCCCCAAGCATTTTAGCTATTCAGAGCAGCCCAATAAACAAAGTAGAATTTCCCTGTAAAGTCAAAGAAATAAATGCCTGTTAACCGTAGAAGTGAAACAAATTAAATCAAATCATGATAATTGTGGTTGTATCAGATACATCACTATCAGTCAAGTAGCATATTTTGCTAGATATGCCAATTAATACTACCAACTTCCTTACGTTCGGTGTTATTTTTAAGTTTGCATAACGTGAATGGTTTAACAACTTAGTGTATTCGTCTTCTACGCATACAAATGTGTTCTCTTACATCCTTGCTACCGTCATGCTAAACAGCCCTTCAAGTCCCACAATGACGATCATCTTATTTGCTTTTTTTGCGTTTCCATGAAAATGCATCTTAGACTCAATAAATGCAATAGGACGCATGAACAGCTTTTGCTGATTAAAATTATGTGCGGCATGCCTCTATTCTGTGTGATTGTGGTTGTATCTGCATCTGAAAGGCAATGTTGCAGTGTTTTCCAGGAAAACACTGTAGCATAGCATTTTGTATGCATTACATTGCGTCTAAGACTCATTTTCGCAGGGAACAAATGCAAAAAAAGATGCCCAGCACTACTGAGTCAAACGGCATTCACACGTTAAGTGTAATGCAACTTTTATCGCACAGAGCAAAGATGTAAGAGGAAACATCTGTACCTCAGTGACATTAATTGTTAGTGAAATGGTAGGTTACAGCCTAATGGTGGAGTGCACGAAATGGCTGCCTTTTTCTGCATGTAGTGCACTTTACCTGTATGATTGCTATACCATTGGCAAATCAGGCTTATATTTTACTATGTGATAACTGCAGTCTTGCATGATAAAGACAAACATTCAAAAGCCTTGTTTTATACATTTTGTCCTTTAGTCACACAGTTGGAGCAGTGTAATGTAAGTTTTGACATGTGCATACACTTTTCCATAAACTTTGAGTTGTTCATTTCAGGAATACAGGTGGCGGGAGATGGAGGAACACAGACAAGCAGAAAGGCTGCAACGTCAATTGCAACAAGAACAGGCTTACCTTATGTCTTTACAACATGATCACCGGCAGCAACCACCACCACCGCAGCCGCAGCAACCACAGCCCCAGCAGCCTCCAGTGCCACCGCAAGAAAGGAACAAGCAAAGTTACCATACACCAGAACCTAAGCCCCACTATGAGCAGGCTGAACGTGTACGAGAGGTAAGCTTACCATCTCATTTCATGAACATCGTACCTAGTTGTGGGATAGTACTTTACCACTAGCAGAGCTTTATCTAGTAGGAGGATGACTCTCTTAAACAATACACTAAAACAAATTTCCTGCTTTTCTTACTCTGGGGCATTGTCTGACTGGAATAAATAATGCAGTGTCAAAATATTCCTTCTATTTCTTCTGAGTTAGCTCTGGGGAAAGAAAAAACAAAAACTGATATTCAAGAATAAAATATCAAGAATAACTGAAACTTGGCTCCAAGTAAAGGTTCTGCAAGCCTAAAGGTGCATACACACGGAGCGATATAACTGAGCGATTTTGACTATATAGTCAAAATCGCTCAGAAAGTTAGTGCAGATCGCTCCGTGTGTACACAGCCAGCGATAGCGATGCGCGTCCCCGCTAGGTCGCTATCGCTGGGAAAAATAGTCAGTGCAGGCAAGTCAATTTTGGCTATGTCGCTGCAAAAGTTAGTCAAAAACACTTTAAGAGGCCAGCGATTTTTCCCAGCGATAGCGATGTGCAGGCGGCGGTGGTGCGGGCGGCGGCGGGTTGTGGCGGCGGGTTGTGGCGGCGGTGCGGGCGGGTTGCGGTGGCGGTGTGGGCGACGGCGGGTTGCGGCGGCGGTGGGTTGCGGTGGCGGTGTGGGCGGCGGCGGGTTGCGGCAGCGGTGCGGGCGGGGGAAATTTACCTTTCTATTGCAGAGTTTGGCAGCGGAGCGGTACCAGTTTCAAAAATGGCGCCTCAGCGTCATTTTTGAAATTCAAGATGGCCGCCGCGAGCCAATCACGGCTCGCCGCGTCATCGCCCCGCCCCCTCCCGCTGACTTATATAAGTCAGCGCGAGGCAGCGGCTGTCAGTCCGACGGCGGAGGAGGAGCGGAGAAGAGCTCCTGAAGACGCCGTGGAAGTCCTGGATGGGCGGCGGCTATGCAAAAGAGCTTAGCAGCCGCCGCCCACCAGGTGAAGATGCTGGAAGTCCTGGGAAGGCGGCGGCCATGCAAAAGAGCTTAAAGGCCGCCGCCTCCCAGGTGAAGACGTCGTGGAAGTCCTGGATGGGCGGCGGCTATGCAAAAGAGCTTAGCAGCCGCCGCCCACCAGGTGAAGACGCCGGAGCAAGACCCCAGAAGCCCTGGGGAGGTGGCGCCCCCCCAGGTGAAGACGCCGGAAGCCCTGGGAAGGCGGCGGCCATGCAAAAGAGCTTAAAGGCCGCCGCCCCCAGGTGAAGACCCAGTTTAATAAAGGATTTTTAAAAGAATGTGTTGTGTTTTTTTTTTTATATTTTCTTTACAGGTGGACTACAGGTGCCAGCGGGCCCTTTATGTCCGGGCATGCTGGCACTTGTGGTTCTCCAAGTGCCAACATGCTGGGGCAGGCTTGCTGGGACCTGTAGGCCTCCTGTAAAGAACAATATTACTATTGAAAGGCTATCAGCCTCCCATCCACCGGGCCACGGATGGGGGGGACAGCCTCGGGCTTCACCCCTGGCCCTTGGGTGGCTGGAGGGGGGGACTCCTTGATTTAAGGGGTCCTCACTCCTCCAGTGTACCCCGGCCAGGGGTGACTAGTTGGGGGGGTAATGGCACGGCCGCAGGGACCAATATAAAAGTGTCCCCCGGCTGTGGCATTATCTCCCTGGCTAGTGGAGCCCGGTGCTGGTTTGGAAAATACGGGGGACCCCTATGTCTTTTGTCCCCCGTATTTTTTAAACCAGGACCGGACGCAGAGCCCGGTGCTGGTTGTCTAAATATGGGGGAACCCTACTCATTTTTTCCTCTGTATTTTAACAACCAGGACTGGCTCAAAGAGCCCGAGGCTGGTTTTACATAGGAGGGGGGACCCCACGCAAATTTTTTTTTTAACTTTCAGCTATTTAAATACCAGCCACCCTGTAAAATCGTCCTATATATGACACTCATCCCCTTATTTAAATGAGATAGTCAAAATCTCCCATAGCCAAAATCTCCCATAGCCAAAATCTCTTGCATAGTTAGACAAAATCTCTGGTAAAGTTAGTCAAAATCTCCTACTGCCAGTTCAAGGGAAAATCTCTCATAGCCAAAATCTCTCCGTGTGTATGCACCTTTAGTTATAAGCGTGGAATATAAATAGGCTGCATTGCAAAACAATCCAAATTATACAGAGACACAGTGGCGGAACTAGCGAGCGGTGGGCAAAATGCTTTGGGTCCCCCCCCACATCCCATCCAAGTCCACCCCCTCGCCCCTGGAGAGAATCTGGTGAGGGGGACCTGCTCAGGGCCAGAGAAATGGATACCTAGCAACAAACAGTGCTGTAACTAGACATTTTAGCACTGTGTGCAAGAAACGGCATCGGAGCCCCACCCCTGCATGCAAAACAGGGGCAGTGCGCGCCGCAGGCGCGCGCAAAAATACATAGTGGCGTGGCTTCGTGGGGAAGGGGTGTGGCCACAAAATAATACCAATTTATAAAACGGTGCACAGTAGTCTCCATTGTTCAAATTACGCCGCACAGTAGCACCACTACACCAGGTAGAGACCCTTTTACACCTTACAGCGGACAGATTCCTCTTTTTACACATTACGGCAGACAGCGTCCCCTTTTTACACATTACGGCAGACAGCGTCCCCCTTTTTACACATAACGGCAGGCAACGTGCACTTTTTACACATAACGGCAGACAGCGTCCCCATTTTACACATAACAGCAGACAGCGTCCCCTTTTTACACACAACGGCAGACAGCGTCCCCTTTTTACACATAACGGCAGACAGCGTGCTCTTGTTACACATAGCGGCAGACAGCGTACACTTTTTACACATAACGGCAGACAGCGTGCCCTTGTTAAACATAGCGGCAGACAGCGTACACTTTTCTCTATCGTCCTAGTGGATGCTGGGGTTCCTGAAAGGACCATGGGGAATAGCGGCTCCGCAGGAGACAGGGCACAAAAAGTAAAGCTTTAGGATCAGGTGGTGTGCACTGGCTCCTCCCCCTATGACCCTCCTCCAAGCCTCAGTTAGATTTTTGTGCCCGGCCGAGAAGGGTGCAATCTAGGTGGCTCTCCTAAAGAGCTGCTTAGAAAAGTTTAGCTTAGGTTTTTTATTTTACAGTGAGTCCTGCTGGCAACAGGATCACTGCAACGAGGGACTTAGGGGAGAAGAAGTGAACTCACCTGCGTGCAGGATGGATTGGCTTCTTGGCTACTGGACATTAGCTCCAGAGGGACGATCACAGGTACAGCCTGGATGGTCACCGGAGCCTCGCCGCCGGCCCCCTTGCAGATGCTGAAACGAGAAGAGGTCCAGAATCGGCGGCAGAAGACTCCTCAGTCTTCTTAAGGTAGCGCACAGCACTGCAGCTGTGCGCCATTTTCCTCTCAGCACACTTCACACGGCAGTCACTGAGGGTGCAGGGCGCTGGGAGGGGGGCGCCCTGGGAGGCAAATGAAAACCTTTTTTGGCTAAAAATACCTCACATATAGCCTCCGGGGGCTATATGGAGATATTTAACCCCTGCCAGAATCCGTTAAGAGCGGGAGACGAGGCCGCCGAAAAAGGGGCGGGGCCTATCTCCTCAGCACACAGCGCCATTTTCCCTCACAGAAAGGCTGGAGGGAAGGCTCCCAGGCTCTCCCCTGCACTGCACTACAGAAACAGGGTTAAAACAGAGAGGGGGGGCACTAATTTGGCGTTAGAAATATATAAAAAAGATGCTATAAGGGAAAACACTTATATAAGGTTGTCCCTATATAATTATAGCGTTTTTGGTGTGTGCTGGCAAACTCTCCCTCTGTCTCCCCAAAGGGCTAGTAGGTCCTGTCCTCTATCAGAGCATTCCCTGTGTGTGTGCTGTGTGTCGGTACGTGTGTGTCGACATGTATGAGGACGATGTTGGTGAGGAGGCGGAGCAATTGCCTGTAATGGTGATTCACTCTCTAGGGAGTCGACACCGGAATGGATGGCTTATTTAGGGAATTACGTGATAATGTCAACACGCGCCAAGGTCGGTTGACGAAATGAGACGGCCGACAAACAATTAGTACCGGTCCAGACGTCTCAAAAACACCGTCAGGGTTTTTTTAAAACGCCCGTTTACTTTAGTCGGTCGACACAGACACAGACAGGGACACTGAATCCAGTGTCGACGGTGAATAAACAAACGTATTCCTTATTAGGGCCACACGTTAAGGGCAATGAAGGAGGTGTTACATATTTCTGATACTACAAGTACCACAAAAGAGGGCATTATGTGGGATGTGAAAAAACTACCGTAGTTTTTCCTGAATCAGATAAATTAAATGAAGTGTGTGATGATGCGTGGGTTCCCCCCGATAGAAAATATGGGCGGTATACCCTTTCCCGCCAGAAGTTAGGGCGCGTTGGGAAACACCCCTTAGGGTGGATAAGGCGCTCACACGCTTATCAGAACAAGTGGCGGTACCGTCTATAGATAGGGCCGTCCTCAAGGAGCCAGCTGACAGGAGGCTGGAAAAATATCATAAAAAGTATATACACACATACTGGTGTTATACTGCGACCAGCGATCGCCTCAGCCTGGATGTGCAGAGCTGGGGTGGCTTGGTCGGATTCCCTGACTAAAAATATTGATACCCTTGACAGGGACAGTATTTTATTGACTATAGAGCATTTAAAGGATGTATTTCTATATATGCGAGATGCACAGAGGGATATTTGCACTCTGGCATCAAGAGTAAGTGCGATGTCCATATCTGCCAGAAGATGTTTATGGACACGACAGTGGTCAGGTGATACAGATTCCAAACGGCACAAAGGTGTATTGCCGTATAAAGGAAGAGGAGTTATTTGGGGTCGGTCCATCGGACCTGGTGGCCACGGCAACTGCTGGAAAATCCACCGTGTTTACCCTAAGTCACATCTCTGCAGAAAAAGACACCGTCTTTTCAGCTTCAGTCCTTTCGTCCCTATAAGAGTCATATCTGCCCAGGGATAGAGGAAAGGAAAGAAGACTGCAGCAGGCAGCCCATTCCCAGGAACAGAAGCGTTTCCACCGCTTCTGACAAGCTCTCAGCATGACGCTGAGACCGTACAGGACCCCTGGATCCTACAAGTAGTATCCCAGGGGTACAGTTTGGAATGTCGAGACGTTTCCCCTGCGCAGGCTCCTGAAGTCTGCTTTACCAAGGTCTCCCTCCGACAAGGAGGCAGTATGGGAAAAAAATTCACGAGCTGTATTCCCAGCAGGTGATAATTAAATTACCCCTCCTACAACAAGAAAAGGGGTATTATTCCACACTATATCGTGGTACTGAAGCCAGAAGGCTAGGTGAGACTTATTCTAAATCTAAAAAAATTTGAACACTTACAAAGGTTCAAATCAAGATGGAGTCACTCAGAGCAGTGATAACGAACCGGGATCCATGTCCCAAATTTGCCCTTATCACTAAGGGTACCTCACGTTCGTGGTACAGAACTGTCACTATCAGTTTCAGACGCTGCCGTTTGGATTGTCTACGGCACCCCGGGTCTTTACCAAGGTAATGGCCGAAATGATGGTTCTTCTTCGAAGAAAAGGCGTCTTAATTATCCCTTACTTGGACGATCTCCTGATAAGGGCAAAGTCCAGGGAACAGTTGGAGGTCGGAGTAGCACTATCTCGGATACTGTTACAACAGCAGGGGTGGATTCTAAATATTCCAAAATCGCAGCTGATCCCGACAACAAGTCTCCTGTGCTTAGGGATGATTCTGGACACAGTCCAGAAAAAGGTGTTTCTCCCGGAAGAGAAAGCCAGGGAGTTATCCGAGCTAGTCAGGAACCTCCTAAAATCAGTGCATCATTGCACAAGGGCCATGGTAAAAAAAAATGGTGACTTCCTTCGAAGCAATTCCAGTCGGCAGATTTCATGCAAGAACTTTTCAGTGGGATCTGCTGGACAAATGGTCCGGATCGCATCTTCAGATGCATCAGCGGATAACCCTATATCCAAGGACAAGGGTGTCTCTCCTGTGGTGGTTACAGAGTGCTCATCTTCTAGAGGGCCGCAGATTCGGCATTCAGTTTTGGATGTTGGTGACCACGGAGGCCAGCCCGAGATGCTGGGGAGCAGTCACACAAGGAAAAAATTTCCAGGGAGTGTGATCAAGTCTGGAGATTTTTCTCCACATAAATATAGCTAAGGGTAAATTTATAATGCTCTAGGCTTAGCAAGACCTCTGCTTCAAGGTCAGCCGGTATTGATCCAGTGGGATAAAACATCACGGCAGTCGCCCACGTAAATAGACAGGGCGGCACAAGAAGCAGGAGGGCAGTGGCAAAAACTGCAAGGACTTTTCGCTGGGCGGAAAATCATGTGATAGCACTGTCAGCAGTGTTTCATTCCGGGAATGGAAACTGGGAAGCAGACTTCCTCAGTAGGCACGACCTCCACCCGGCAGAGTGGGAACTTCATGGGGAAGTTTTCCACATAATTGTAAACCGTTGGGAATTACCAAAGGTGGACATGATGGCGTCCCGTCTGAACAAAAAACGGGACAGGTATTGCGCCAGGTTAAGAGACCCTCAGGCAATAGCTGTGGACGGTCTGGTAACACCGTGGGTGTACCAGTCGGTGTATGTGTTCCATCCTCTGCTTTTCATACCTAAGGTACTGAGAATTATAAGACGTAGAGGAGTAAGAACTATACTCATGGCTCCGGATTGGCCAAGAAGGACTTGGTACCCGGAACTTCAAGAGATGCTCACAGAGGACTTATGGCCTCTGCCGCTAAGAAGGGACTTGTTTCAGCAAGTACCATGTTTGTTCCAAGACTTACCGCAGCTGCGTTTGACGGCATGGCGGTGGAACGCCGGATCCTAAGGGAAAAGGCATTCAGGAAGAGGTCATTCCTACCCTGGTCAAAGCCAGAAAGGAGGTGACCGCACAACATTATCACCACATGTGGCGAAAATATGTTGCG
The DNA here is from genome assembly GCF_028390025.1 of Pseudophryne corroboree. Taxonomy (NCBI): domain Eukaryota; kingdom Metazoa; phylum Chordata; class Amphibia; order Anura; family Myobatrachidae; genus Pseudophryne; species Pseudophryne corroboree. The sequence goes on along the minus strand of NC_086445.1, from coordinate 409,139,916 downwards.
TGGTGTGAGGCCAGGAAGGCCCCACGAAGAAATTTCAACTCGGTCGATTCTTGCATTTCTTGCAAACAGGAGTGTCTATGGGCCTCAAATTGGGGTCCATTAAGGTTCAAATTTCGGCCCTGTCGATTTTTCTTCCAGAAAGAATTGGCTTCAGTTCCTGAAGTCCAGAAGTTTGTCAAGGGAGTATTGCATATACAACCCCCTTTTGTGCCTCCAGTGGCACTGTGGGATCTCAACGTAGTTCTGGGATTCCTCAAAACACATTGGTTTAAAACCAGTCAAATCTGTGGATTTGAAGCATCTCACATGAAAAGTGAACATGCTCTTGGACCTGGCCTGGACCAGGCGAGTGTCAAATTGGTGGTTTTTTTCTCAAAAAAGCCCATATCTGTTTGTCCTTTCGGACAGGGCAGAGCTGCGGACTCGTCCCCAGTTCTCTCCCTAAGGTGGTGTCAGTGTTTCACCTGAACCAGCTTATTGTGGTGTCTTGCGCCTACTAGGGACTTGGAGGACTCCAAGTTGCTAGATGTGGTCAGGGCCCTGAAAATATAGGTTCCAGGACGGCTGGAGTCAGGAAAACTGACTTGCTGTTATCCTGTATGCACCCAACAAACTGGGTGCTCTTGCTTTTAAGCAGACTTTTGCGAGTTGGATGTGTAATACAATTCAGCTTGCACATTCTGTGGCAGGCCTGCCACAGCCAAAATATGTAAATGCCCATTCCACAAGGAAGGTGGGCTCATCTTGGGCGGCTGCCCGAGGGGTCTCGGCTTTACAACTTTGCCGAGCGGCTATTTAGTCAGGGGCAAACACGTTTGTAAAATCCTACAAATTTGATACCCTGGCTGGGGAGGACCTGGAGTTCTCTCATTCGGTGCTGCAGAGTCATCCGCACTCTCCCGCCCGTTTGGGAGCTTTGGTATAATCCCCATGGTCCTTTCAGGAACCCCAGCATCCACTAGGACGATAGAGAAAATAAGAATTTACTTACCGATAATTCTATTTCTCGGAGTCCGTAGTGGATGCTGGGCGCCCATCCCAAGTGCGGATTATCTGCATTACTTGTACATAGTTACAAAAATCGGGTTATTATTGTTGTGAGCCATCTTTTCAGAGGCTCCGCTGTTATCATACTGTTAACTGGGTTCAGATCACAGGTTGTACAGTGTGATTGGTGTGGCTGGTATGAGTCTTACCCGGGATTCATAAATCCTTCCTTATTGTGTACGCTCGTCCGGGCACAGTACCTAACTGAGGCTTGGAGGAGGGTCATAGGGGGAGGAGCCAGTGCACACCACCTGATCCTAAAGCTTTACTTTTTGTGCCCTGTCTCCTGCGGAGCCGCTATTCCCCATGGTCCTTTCAGGAACCCCAGCATCCACTACGGACTCCGAGAAATAGAATTATCGGTAAGTAAATTCTTATTTTTACACATAACGGCAGACAGCGCCCCCCTTTTTACACATTACGACAGACAGCGTCCCCTTTTTACACATTATGGCAGACAGCGTACACTTTTTACACATAACGGCAGACAGCGTCCCCTTTTTACACATTACGGCAGACAGCGTGCCCTTGTTACACATTACGGCAGGCAGATTCCCACTTTTTACACATTGCGGCAGGCAGATTCCCCCTTTTTACACATTGCGGCAGGCAGATTCCCCGTTTTTACAAATAGCGGCAGGCAGATTCCCACTTTTTACACATTGCGGCAAGCAAATTCCCCCTTTTTACACATTGCGGCAGGCAGTCCCAACAAAGACAGAAAGACAAAGAAAGACAGAAAGAAAGAAGAATTATACTTACCCTTGTCGATTCCCGGGCAGTAGAGAAGGAGGAGGAGGGAGGTGGAGGAGGGAGCCGCAGCAGCGCTGTGTTATTGGTGGAGGTGCTGCTGCCCCTCTGCTTCACTATAGGCTGTTCTCGGAAGACAGCCTATAGTGAAGCAGAGGGGCAGCAGCGCCTCCACCAGTAACAAAGCGCTGCTGCGGCTTCCTCCTCCACCTCCCTCCTCCTCCTTCCCCCGTACTGCTGCTCCTCTCCTCTCCAGGCGGCTGTGTGTTGCGGGCAGCTGTTGCCCGCAGCACACAGCGGCATGTAATGAGTCCGTTTGACTCATTACATGCTTTGGGCCCCTGGACAGAGGCGGGCCCCAGTGCAACGCACTGGTTGCACTGGCGGTAGTTCCGCCTCTGCAGAGACAAATCTATTTGCAACAAGCTATGTTTCAAACCTACTAGGCCTATAGTAATATAGTAGAACATGTTAATGGTAAACTGAAAATATGTTCATAAATGAACAGCTTCATAAAGCATTAGGTCAAATAGTATAAAGATTTGATTATAATGGTACATTTTAAATGACCGGAGAACATGCTTAAGTGTAAATGTGAAGAAACCGATGCAAAGTTCCCAAGTGTATACTCCTGGTAGATCAGATGCTATGAAACAACAAAAACAACAATGAAAGCTCAGTGTTTTAGGCCATTGAAGGTCATTCATTGTCTAACTGAGAATAACAAGCATATTCAATTAACCAACAGAACCAGGCAAAAACAAGTATGTTTTCCCAACTGGTTAAGCCTCGTAATGTTAGTTTGTCAGAAGCTCACAGTTTTTCTCTATCGTCCTAAGTGGATGCTGGGGTTCCTGAAAGGACCATGGGGAATAGCGGCTCCGCAGGAGACAGGGCACAAAAAAGTAAAGCTTTACTAGGTCAGGTGGTGTGCACTGGCTCCTCCCCCCATGACCCTCCTCCAGACTCCAGTTAGATTTTGTGCCCGAACGAGAAGGGTGCAATCTAGGTGGCTCTCCTAAAGAGCTGCTTAGAGAAAGTTTAGTTTAGGTTTTTTTTTTTCTTTACAGTGAGTCCTGCTGGCAACAGGATCACTGCAACGTGGGACTTAGGGGGAAAGTAGTAAACTCACCTGCATGCAGAGTGGATTTGCTGCTTGGCTACTGGACACCATTAGCTCCAGAGGGATCGAACACAGGCCCAGCCGTGGAGTCCGGTCCCGGAGCCGCGCCGCCGACCCCCTTGCAGATGCTGAAGCGTGAAGAGGTCCGGAAACCGGCGGCTGAAGACTCCTCAGTCTTCATAAGGTAGCGCACAGCACTGCAGCTGTGCGCCATTTTCCTCTCAGCACACTTCACTGGGCAGTCACTGAGGGTGCAGAGCGCTGGGGGGGGGCGCTCTGAGAGGCAAATATAAACCTTATACAAGGCTAAAAATACCTCACATATAGCCCATAGGGGCTATATGGAGATATTTAACCCCTGCCTGACTGGAAAAATAGCGGGAGAAGAACCCGCCGAAAAAGGGGCGGGGCCTATCTCCTCAGCACACGGCGCCATTTTCTGTCACAGCTCCGCTGGTCAGGACGGCTCCCAGGTCTCTCCCCTGCACTGCACTACAGAAACAGGGTAAAACAGAGAGGGGGGGCACATTAATGGCTATATATATATATATTATATATTAAAGCAGCTATAAGGGAGCACTTAATATAAGGATATCCCTTGTATATATAGCGCTTTGTGGTGTGTGCTGGCAGACTCTCCCTCTGTCTCCCCAAAAGGGCTAGTGGGTCCTGTCTTCATTAGAGCATTCCCTGTGAGTTTGCGGTGTGTGTCGGTACGGGGTGTCGACATGTATGAGGACGATATTGGTGTGGAGGCGGAGCAATTGCCAAATATGCAGATGTCACCCCCCAGGGGGTCGACACCAGAATGGATGCCTTTATTTGTGGAATTACGTGATGGTTTATCTTCCCTTAAACAGTCAGTTGAGGACATGAGGCGGCCGGACAATCAATTAATGCCTGTCCAGGCGCCTCAAACACCGTCAGGGGCTGTAAAACGCCCTTTGCCTCAGTCGGTCGACACAGACCCAGACACAGGCACTGACTCCAGTGACGACGGTAGAAATTCAAACGTATTTTCCAGTAGGGCCACACGTTATATGATTTTGGCAATGAAGGAGACGTTACATTTAGCTGATACTACAGATACCGTAAAACAGGGTATTATGTATGGTGTGAAAAAACTACAAACAGTTTTTCCTGAATCAGAAGAATTAAATGACGTGTGTGATGAAGCGTGGGTTGCTCCTGATAAAAAGTTGATAATTTCAAAAAAGTTATTGGCATTATACCCTTTCCCGCCAGAGGTTAGGGCGCGCTGGGAAACACCCCCTAAGGTGGACAAGGCGCTCACACGCTTATCTAAACAAGTGGCGTTACCCTCTCCTGAGACGGCCGCACTTAAGGATCCATCAGATAGAAAGATGGAAGTTATTCAAAAGAATATATACACACATGCAGGTGTTATACTACGACCAGCTATAGCAACTGCCTGGATGTGCAGTGCTGGAGTAGTTTGGTCAGAATCCCTGATTGAAAATATTGATACCCTAGATAGGGACAATGTTTTACTGTCGTTAGAACAAATAAAGGATGCATTTATCTATATGCGTGATGCACAGAGGGATATTTGCACACTGGCATCTCGGGGGAGTGCTATGTCCATTTCAGCCAGAAGAGCCTTATGGACACGACAGTGGACAGGCGATGCGGATTCAAAACGTCACATGGAGGTTTTGCCGTATAAAGGGGAGGAGTTATTTGGAGTTGGTCTATCAGACTTGGTGGCCACGGCTACTGCCGGGAAATCCACTTTTTTACCTCAAGTCACTCCCCAACAGAGAAAGGCACCGACCTTTCAACCGCAGCCTTTTCGCTCCTACAAAAATAAGAGAGCAAAGGGTTTGTCGTACCTGCCACGAGGCAGAGGAAGAGGGAAGAGACACCAACAGGCAACTCCTTCCCAGGAACAGAAGCCCTCCCCGGCTCCTGCAAAAACCTCAGCATGACGCTGGGGCCTCTCAAGCGGACTCGGGGACAGTGGGCGGCCGTCTCAAAAATTACAGCGCGCAGTGGGCTCACTCGCAGGTAGACCCCTGGATCCTGCAGATAATATCTCAGGGGTACAGGTTGGAATTAGAGACGGATCCTCCTCATCGTTTCCTGAAGTCTGCTTTACCAACCGTCTCTTCCGAAAGGGAGAGGGTGTTGGAAGCCATTCACAAGCTGTACGCTCAGCAGGTGATAGTCAAAGTACCCCTATTACAACAAGGAAAGGGGTATTATTCCACTCTATTTGTGGTACCGAAGCCGGATGGCTCGGTAAGGCCTATTCTAAATCTGAAGTCCTTGAACCTCTACATAAAAAAGTTCAAGTTCAAGATGGAGTCACTCAGAGCAGTGATAGCGAACCTGGAAGAAGGGGACTTTATGGTATCCTTGGACATCAAGGATGCGTATCTACACGTTCCGATTTACCCCGCACACCAGGGGTACCTCAGGTTCATTGTTCAAAACTGTCACTATCAGTTTCAGACGCTGCCGTTCGGATTGTCCACGGCGCCTCGGGTCTTTACCAAGGTAATGGCCGAGATGATGATTCTTCTTCGAAGAAAAGGCGTATTAGTTATCCCATACTTGGACGATCTCCTAATAAGGGCAAGGTCCAGAGAACAGCTGGAGACAGCTTTAGCACTATCTCAAGAGGTGCTAAGACAACACGGGTGGATTCTGAATATTCCAAAATCCCATTTAATCCCGACAACTCGTCTGCTGTTCCTAGGAATGATTCTGGACACGGTTCAGAAAAAGGTTTTCCTTCCAGAGGAAAAAGCCAAGGAGTTATCCGATCTGGTCAGGAACCTCCTAAAACCAGGAAAGGTGTCAGTACATCAATGCACAAGAGTCCTGGGAAAAATGGTGGCTTCTTACGAAGCAATTCCATTCGGCAGATTCCATGCAAGAATATTCCAAAGGGATCTGTTGGACAAATGGTCAGGGTCGCATCTGCAGATGCACCTGCGAATAACCCTGTCACCAAAGACAAGGGTGTCACTTCTGTGGTGGTTGCAGAAGGCTCACCTATTAGAAGGCCGCAGATTCGGCATTCAGGATTGGATCCTGGTGACCACGGACGCCAGCCTGAGAGGCTGGGGAGCAGTCACACAAGGAAGAAACTTCCAGGGAGTATGGACGAGTCTGGAAAAGTCTCTTCACATAAACATTCTGGAACTAAGAGCAATCTACAATGCTCTAAGCCAGGCGGAACTTCTCCTGAAAGGAAAGCCGGTGTTGATTCAGTCGGACAACATCACGGCGGTCGCCCATGTAAACAGGCAGGGCGGCACAAGAAGCAGGAGTGCAATGGCAGAAGCTGCCAAGATTCTTCGCTGGGCGGAGAATCACGTGATAGCACTGTCAGCAGTGTTCATCCCGGGCGTGGACAACTGGGAAGCAGACTTCCTCAGCAGACACGATCTTCATCCGGGAGAGTGGGGTCTACATCCAGAAGTCTTCAACATGTTAATAGACCGTTGGGAAAGACCAATTGTAGACATGATGGCGTCTCGCCTCAACAAGAAACTGGACAAATATTGCGCCAGGTCAAGAGATCCACAGGCAATAGCTGTGGACGCACTGGTAACTCTTTGGGTGTACCAGTCAGTGTATGTGTTTCCTCCTCTGCCGCTCATACCAAAGGTATTGAAGATCATACGGCAAAGAAGAGTAAGAACAATACTAGTGGTTCCGGATTGGCCGAGAAGGACTTGGTATCCGGAACTTCAAGAGATGCTCACGGACGAACCGTGGCCTCTACCTCTGAGAAGGGACCTGCTACAGCAGGGTCCCTGTCTTTTTCAAGACTTACCGCGGCTGCGTTTGACGGCATGGCGGTTGAACGCCAGATCCTAAAAGGGAAAGGCATTCCAGAAGAAGTCATTCCTACCTTGATTAAGGCACGGAAGGAAGTCACCGTGAAACATTATCACCGCATTTGGCGAAAATATGTAGCGTGGTGCGAGGATCGGAGTGTTCCGACGGAGGAATTCCAACTGGGTCGTTTCCTACATTTCCTGCAATCAGGATTATCTATGGGTCTCAAATTGGGATCCATTAAGGTTCAAATTTCGGCCCTGTCAATATTCTTCCAAAAAGAATTGGCCTCTGTCCCTGAGGTCCAGACTTTTGTCAAGGGAGTACTGCATATACAGCCTCCTGTGGTGCCTCCGGTGGCACCGTGGGATCTAAATGTAGTTTTAGATTTCCTCAAATCCCATTGGTTTGAACCATTGAAAAAGGTGGATTTGAAATATCTCACATTGAAAGTGACTATGTTACTAGCCCTGGCCTCTGCCAGGAGAGTATCTGAATTGGCGGCTTTATCTTATAAAAGTCCTTATCTAATCTTCCATTCGGATAGGGCAGAACTGCGGACTCGTCCGCATTTTCTCCCTAAAGTGGTATCAGCATTTCATCTGAACCAACCTATTGTGGTGCCTGCGGCCACTAGCGACTTGGAGGACTCCAAGTTGTTGGACGTTGTCAGAGCCTTAAAAATATACATTTCAAGGACGGCTGGAGTCAGAAAATCTGACTCGCTGTTTATATTGTATGCACCCAACAAGTTGGGCGCACCTGCTTCTAAGCAGTCGATTGCTCGTTGGATTTGTAACACAATTCAACTTGCACATTCTGTGGCAGGCCTGCCACAGCCTAAAACTGTAAAAGCCCACTCCACAAGGAAGGTGGGCTCATCTTGGGCGGCTGCCCGAGGGGTCTCGGCATTACAACTCTGCCGAGCAGCTACGTGGTCGGGGGAGAACACGTTTGTAAAATTTTACAAATTTGATACCCTGGCAAAGGAGGACCTGGAGTTCTCTCATTCGGTGCTGCAGAGTCATCCGCACTCTCCCGCCCGTTTGGGAGCTTTGGTATAATCCCCATGGTCCTTTCAGGAACCCCAGCATCCACTTAGGACGATAGAGAAAATAAGAATTTACTTACCGATAATTCTATTTCTCGGAGTCCGTAGTGGATGCTGGGCGCCCATCCCAAGTGCGGATTATCTGCAATACTTGTACATAGTTATTGTTAACTAATTCGGGTTATTGTTAAGGAGCCATCTTTAAGAGGCCCTTTCTGTTATCATACTGTTAACTGGGTTTAGATCACAAGTTGTACGGTGTGATTGGTGTGGCTGGTATGAGTCTTACCCGGGATTCAAAATGCCTCCCTTATTGTGTATGCTCGTCCGGGCACAGTACCTAACTGGAGTCTGGAGGAGGGTCATGGGGGGAGGAGCCAGTGCACACCACCTGACCTAGTAAAGCTTTACTTTTTTGTGCCCTGTCTCCTGCGGAGCCGCTATTCCCCATGGTCCTTTCAGGAACCCCAGCATCCACTACGGACTCCGAGAAATAGAATTATCGGTAAGTAAATTCTTATTATTGAATTTGTCATTCTTACTGTACCACTAAGACGTCATCTTTTACCGTTTCTTTGTATAGTATTGCAGAAACATAGTAGCACCGTAAAAATAAAGGATATTAATAATAATCTGCTTCTAAGTATTCAATTATAAATGTCTTAATGACACACTAAAGAGTAAGCCCATATGATGCATAAGTGCTTCTCCGAGCAATATATAATCCTTTTAGGTCAATCACAGCCAACTCAAGCAGGAGTTAATTCAATCACTGGCAAGGCTATCTCTAGCATAGAAACCGGCAAATGTCAGTAGAGAACATGCACATCCAAGTCCACATTTAATTTCCTCATCACAGTGAAGCAAAGTGCAATATCGACTAACCAGCAATGGTTGTACAGTATATGTAAAATTATGGCTGTTCATAGAAGGTGTTATGGAAAATGCTTCATCCATGACTTTATTGCGTACCGCAGCGCTATTTTTCTGCTCATCTCAAACTAAAAGATTTTGTTTGGCCTGGTAGCATTAAATCAAAGTATTTTATTTCCAAATCTCTTGAAGACATGAGATAATCTATCATGACTGTATAATATGGCTTTTTGTTGCCGGGATTTTCAAGTAGTGTTACCCATACATTTGTAATGTTTATTGCTATTTGACTGTGTGCCCGTTGTATTATAGGGCCTAATTCAGACCTGATCGCAAAAGCTAAATCTTTCTCTAATGGGCAAAATCAGACAGATATAAGATGTAGAGAGAGTTAGATTTGGGTGGGTTATATTGTTTCTGCGCAGGGTAAATACTGGCTGCTTTATTTTTACACTGCAATTTAGATTTCATTTTGAACACACCCCATCCAAATCTAACTCTCTCTGCACATTATATCTGCCCCAACTGCACTGCACATGTTTTTGCTCTTTAGAGAAAAATGTTGCTGTTGCGATTAGGTCCGAATTAGGCCCATAGTTTTACTAAGCTAGATAAGCTTGCCAAAGTGTCAACAAAGAACTTTTAGAACAGAATAGTTTCAGGTGGATAGGGCATGTGCATTGCAATAGACCAATACATTTGACACATATAATAAGGGTGGTTTCTTAATCATTTTTACCACAAAAAGCTTTTTTGCAGCTTTCACTGAAAAACAACCATGAAGGCAGTTTTTTGACCAAAAATGTGCTCGCCCGTTTTTTGACCTATCCTATTTGCAAGAATGGGATTCACGTGAAAATTCTTACCGCCAAAATCAGTAAAAGGTGTAGATGACAATGAGGAAATCTGCCTATACCGCCCCAAAAAACCAATCCTAACATAGAATAACAGTATAAAACTGTATAAGAGGTCAAATGGCAGCTATATATGCACTTTTCAAAAAATCTGAAAAAAAAGATAAAAGGAAAGCTTTTTATGTAAAATAAATGCTCTCATTAAATTAGGGGTATATGAAAATGGTATAAGTACATATTTTGGTCATTTTTAAGGTGCTTTTAAAAAGTCACCAATAAAAAGAAAAGTTTACCCCCACCTGCAAGCCTAAAAACACTTGTGCCACACATAAAGCACACCAATATACCTGTCCCATGCCTTGAACCACAATTTATATCACTTTGCATTTTTTCTCGACATAAATTACATTGGCCAATTAAAAATGATTACAAATTTCAAAGTGCCTAATTAGTCATTAAGGTGGGTATCCCAAGGGTTCTGAACCGAATCCCGTCATTTTTACCTTTTAAAATAGGGATTTTCCCGAACTCTTCACCTGCTCAGAGTAGGTGAAAGGAAATTGCAATAAAGCCTATGGAGAATTATTATCTATACCTTTTCGTGGACCATTGGATAGAGGTTTTTCGTGACTCGTGATAAAAAGCCCCATTTTTATTGCAAAAGTTTTTCTCGGCTAATAGGATACTCCACTAAGTGTTTCTTTACTTCTCAGAGCTTGCAGAGCGATAGCTATTTCTTGTCTGTAAACTGTGTTATCATACAGTGAGAAGAGGGCTTATATGTGTTTACTGAGTAGGGCCCTCTTCCCTCATGTGCTTACCCTTTTTTTACTTTAATAATCTTCAGCTGCACCAAATCCAGCAGTTTTCTGCCACCTGATACTTATTCCAGTGTCATCTGCTAATGTAGCTATGTTTATTTACCCTGTACTTGTCCTATATTGTCGTCAACTGTAAGTTGCTGTTTTCCTGTTTGATTATTTGTTTATGTACTCTGTAATTGGGCGCTGCGGAACCCTTGTGGCGCCATATAAATAAAGGATGATAATAATAATAATACTGTGTGTATTTTAATTATGATACAGGCAGAAGAACGCCTTAGGAAAACTAACCAAGCCTCTCCTGAAGCACAGTCAAAGCAAACAGGGAGAGTGTTGGAACCGTTAGTGCCTTCAAGATCGGAGTCTTTTTCCAATGGGCATTCTGAACCTGCTCAGCCTGCTATGCATAGGCCAGTGGAACCTCAGGTAAGCTAGTACTTAGTATTGTATAATAGTGCAGACATGAATAGTTAGCTGTCTTGTTTGAAGTGCTTATTGGAACCATTTTTAAATATTTATATTTGCTGCTTAATGCTGCTTTATGTGTTTCTCTTTTTTTCCATTCTGTGAAAATAAGTTTTCTATGTTCTGGCTGGCAACTGCAATTTTCAGTATATTACTCCAGATCTATAAAAATAAAAAAAAAATCTTCCTGATGTAGAATAAAATGTGATAACTGTGAGTGGTTTTAGGTTACCTGGAATTTAAAAACTAGTATAATCTGTGTGCATAAATCTGTTATTTTCAGTTATAAATCATTTCTTTTTTTTTTTTTTTAAATTGTTTATTTTAATTTTCAGGGTATAAACTTTACAGGTTACACACATTACTGCAGCCTCCCCCCTTTCTTGGGGTGGGCTGTTCCGTCTAACATTACATTACCAATAGCAGAAATATAACCTTAAAATAAGGAACATGTGGTTCCCACAATGCAAAGATACAGCAAAGAGTTATGCCTCAGGGTAGACAGAGACTGTTCAAATGGGTGGGAACCGACACATAAGTTCGTGGTTATGACTGTAGGAGGGTAGAGACTAAAGAGATAGAACATGAAAGGCGAGAAAAAGAGACAGGGGAGATGGGGAGGGAATAGAGTAGAAGGGGGAGAGGGGACAGGGTTAGAGAAATGCCGCTGGTACGCCCCCGTGTTGCGCTGGTTACGCGCAGGGCGCTAGTACAAAATGGAAAGTGCTATTCGGGGAACACGGAAAGGACATGTTGAGGATATCCTCTGAGCTACTTGTCAGGCTAGGAGAGTACAGGAATCATAATAGTAGGGCCGTCGAGCTCCCGGGAGGTCGAACTCCATGTGCGGGAGCCTGTGAGTCAAACCATAGTTCCCATATTTGAAGAAACTGAAAAGATCTGTTATGGAGGTATGCAGTGATTTTTTCCATGCTTGCGAAGTACCATACTTTGTTGATGATCTGTTGTATAGGGGGGGACTCCCTCTTTTTCCAATTTAGGGCAATTGCGCATCTAGCCGCGTTCAAGATCTGTGTCAGTAATTTACCGGAGTTCGGAGGTGCATTGGCAGTGGGGAGGCCTAGCAGGAAGGACCAAGGATCTTTGTATATCCGGGTCTGGAGCACTGTACTCAACAGGTGGGCGACTGAATCCCAGAATAGCTTGATTTTAGGGCACGTCCACCATATGTGGAGGAAAGAGCCATGTCCACCGCATCCTCTCCAGCACAAAGGCTGAGAGGAGGGAAACATTTTGTGAAGTCTAGAGGGGACTAGATACCACCGATATAAGATTTTATATGCGTTTTCCTTAACTAGGGTTGAAATCGAGGATTTTGCGGCAGCCGCAAAGACATCTGACCAATCATAGTCATCCGGTATCGGGCCAAGGTCCTGTTCCCACTTAAGTATAAAAGCCGGGGTCGTCACCTTATCCCCTACTTGGAGAAGGGAATACAGTTGGGAGATGATTCCACGAGCGAGCGGTTTGTGATAACAATAGGACTCCAGGGTGGAGAGAGGTTGGAATGGGGATGTGCTCGTTAAGGACGAGACAAAGTGTCTCACCTGGAGATAGGTAAAAGGATTCGCATCCGGGAAGTCATATTTTGACATGATTTCCGGTAAGGGTGCACAGGTCCCTTCGGACAACACGTCTAGAACAAAGCGGATGTTATGTGTCGACCATGAGTGCGAGCGGGTCATGGAATGGCCTGGGACGAAAGAAGGGTTGCCCCATAAGGGGGTAAGCGCCGAGGGGAATGACAGCATGTGGAAATGGCGTGTACAATAGTCCCAGATCTGACAAGTGAATTCCAGAACCGGGTGGAGTTGCAAATGGGGAGGTCTAGATTTAGGAGGGGACAAGAGTAGAGACGATAGAGAAGGAGTGTGGCTAAGTGTCCTCTCTAACTGAAGCCAACGTATGGACTGCGTAGGGGCGAACCATGCCACCGCTTGGCTGAGATGAGTAGCCAGATAGTAGAGACGGATATCTGGGAATCCTCTCCCCCCTTCTTGTACTGGTTTGCGGAGGGTAGAGAACCCTATCCTAGGGGTTTTATTTCTCCACACAAAACGTAGCAACCACGTATGAGTTTGTGCCAGTACCGAGTCCGGTACTTTCACTGGCAGCGTTTGAAATAGATAGAGGAGGCGGGGGATAATATTCATTTTCAGAGCTATGATACGGCCTAACCAAGATATGATTAGTGATTGCCATTTATGGAGATCGGCCTTAAGATTTTTAAGCAAAGGCGAGAAATTTTCCTTAAACAAGTCTCCATAGCGGCTCGTAATATAGACCCCCAGATATCGAATTTTAGAGGTGCACCAGGTGAATTTGAAGTTGTTTTGCATGTTGGCTATTTGGGGAGGGGAGATGTGGAAGGGAAGAGCTTCCGTCTTGGACCAATTGACTTTGTAGCCCGATATCTTTCCGTATTCAGACAGGAGAGTAAAAAGGTTCGGCAGAGAGGTGTGAGGTGAGGAAAGTGATAGGAGGACGTCGTCTGCGAACAAGGAGATCTTATAAACAGAGTCCCCTACTCCTATCCCCCCGATATCGGGCGAGGCTCGGATTCGGGCTGCTAGTGGTTCTATCACTAAGGCAAAGATCAGGGGTGAGAGTGGGCAGCCCTGTCTGGTACCGTTGGAGATGTCCAAAGGGTCAGATTGTACTCCGTTTATAGATACCCTAGCGGAAGGGGTCGAATATAAGGCTTGTATCCCTGTAAGGAATTCCCCCTGAAAGCCCAGATGAGCAAGAGTTTCAAACATAAAGGGCCATCCTATTCTGTCAAATGCTTTCTCCGCGTCCAGAGAAAGCAAGAGAGCAGGAGTGTGTGTAAGGTTGATATAGTGGGTCAGGCTAATAATTCGTCTCGTGTTGTCTCGTGCTTGTCAGCCGGGGATAAATCCTACCTGGTCGTTATGGATAAGGTGGGGTAAGACTCTATTTAGACGGAGGGCTAATATTTTGGCATAGATCTTGATATCTGAGTTAAGTAGTGATATAGGCCTATAGTTAGCGCAATTAGATGTGTCCTTACCCTCCTTAGGAATGACTATTATCTTGACCTCCAGTGCCGATTTGGAGAAAGAAGCTCCCTGCAAGATAGCATTGAAAAGGGCTGAGAGGTGAGGTGTAAGCTGGGGGAGAAAGGTCTTGTAGTATGCGGCCGTAAAGCCGTCTGGGCCAGGAGCTTTGCTAAGTTTTAGGGATTTGACAACAGTGGCAATTTCTTCTTCGGATATCTCCGAGTTCAATTCGGCTGAAACCGATGAGCTTAAACGAGGGAGATGGCATTGGGATAGGAAGGTACGGATAGCCCCAATAAAGTCTGGTTTCGTCTGAGTGGTCTTATGGGCGTTGTATAGTTTCTCGTAGAAGCGAGAGAAAGTTTCAGTGATGCGTTTGGGATCCCTAGTCTTCACACCAGAGGGATGCTGGATAGACATAACGTTATTCCTTGTAAGTTTAGCCCGGAGCCTAGAGGCTAGTAGCCGATCAGCTTTATCTCCTTTTTCGTAGAAGGATTGATTGAGCCACTTCAGGCTGGACTCCACCTTCGTCGTCAGGAGCATGTTTAACTCACCTCTGACCGCAGATAGGGAGGAGAGATCCGTTTCGGACCCTGTTTTTTTGTGTTTCAGTGAGAGGGAGCCAAGCATGTCCGTGAGTTCCCGGATGTGTTTGGATCTGGCCTTCTTGTTATAAGAGGAGGCACTGATCAGGCATCCGCGTATGACCGCTTTGTGAGCGTCCCAAAGTAACATAGGGGGAACAGACGGGGATGTGTTTGTCTCAAAGTAGTGGGAGATTTCGGCGGCTATGTGGGCTTTCGTTTGGGGATTAAGAAGGAGTCTATCGTTCAATCTCCACACAGGGTGGCGAGCGGGTGGGTGTGGGCCCGCGACATCTACGGTGACCGGGCCGTGGTCTGACCACGTGTTGGGGTGAATGGAGGTGTCAATGATACATTGCGCAGGCTCCGAACTCAGGAAAATCATGTCTAGTCTCGTGTAAACATCGTATATGGGGGAATAGTAAGTATAGTCTTTGGCAGTCGGCTCTTTCACTCTCCATGCATCGAAGAGAAGGTGCCGTGACAGCAGGAGGTTCAAAGCAGTTGCATTGCGCGTATGTGAGGGGCGCATAGATCTGGGCAGAGGTTTAGATCTGTCCAGAACGCTGTCTAAAGTCACATTAAAATCCCCCCCTAACACCACATTACCGCGTCTGTGTAGGGCTAAGAGGCTATTTAAGGAGTGGAAAAAGGGAGCCTGGATCTGGTTTGGAGCATAAACATTTAGGAATGTATAGGGGGTCCCGTTTAACAACCCCACCAGCAACAAGTATCTGCCTTCAGGGTCGCTCAGTATTTCAGAGGGGATGAAATCTAAATGATTAGCAAAGAGTACAGAGACCCCTTTCTTCTTGTGTATGGGGTCGCAAGCATGGAAAGTATGCGGGAAGTGTTTGGACTTAAGTGCTGGGTGTGATTTACCTGAGAAGTGGGTCTCCTGTAGGAAAACGATATCGCCTTTAAGTTGCTTAAGGGATTGAAATAAAAGAGAGCGTTTACGCGGGCTATTCAGACCTTTCGTGTTCAATGTGATTATCCTAAGGACCATGGTTTGAGAGCAGAGCACTTTTCATGTGGAAGCGCGCCAGCGGAGTTCCGAAAGAAATGGGGGAAGGAAAAGGAAAGGGGATCAGAAAGAAGAGAAGAGAGAGGGTAGGAGAACAGATGAAGAACAAGCATATATTAGCATCAATGGTTAAAGGGCGGGGGAAATCCATTCTCGTCAGTCGGACCCAAGGGAGAAACAGACCCGCAGGTCTAGGTCGTCCGACGTCGACCCTAAAGGTCGAATGGGGGGTGGGTGAACCCAGCTGCTCAGAGAGGAGACCGGGTCCCGTGTGCGATCATACTATAATTAAGTGTACACACTGCGAACAATAAACTAGGGGAGCTTAGAGGGGAGGGAGGAGGGGGGGGGGGGGGGGAGGGAAACAGCATTAGTAGGACTGGGGGTAAACATGGCATGTTGACCGCATATTAACAACAATAGCATTAAGACCTGCGAGAGAAAAAAAAAAAAAAACTCAGCCCAGACGGGCCTCCCGGGACCGGAGCCCACGCGGCCAGCCACGAAGAACCCCGGCCCCGAGGGCCCGGACAGGCCCCCCCACAACAGGCTCAACAAGGCATTAAATGGTAAACATTAGCTTAACCCAAGGCTCTACACCGTATGGGGATCTTGGCATAGTGCGGAGAGACCCCCTGTAGTCCGTTAGGGACTCGTATGGTCACAAGTCCTATCCTGGACATCCATACATGATAATTCATGTATCTGGAGAGGTGTGTGAAGCAGATCCGACGGTGGTCCAGTCTGAGGCTGGAGCTGCGAGAGAAGGGGAGGTGTTGACTGGGAGAGAGCGTTGAGGGGTGGTCGGGGGGCCGGAGATGTTCAGTTGGTGTAGTAGTTGAAGGGCCTCGTCTGGGGATCTAGCGGAGAGGAATTTGCCATCTGCTCTGACTTGAAGTGCAAAAGGGAAGCCCCATCTGTATCTGACATTATGATCTCTTAGGGCTTTGGTTATGTCTTTTAATTCCCTCCTTCTGTTCAGCGTGACCGGCGACAGGTCCTGGAAGATCAAGAGATCGGAGCCTTCGAACGGGATCGTCGACATCCTCCTGGTTTTGGCGTAGACTTGATCTTTGACCGCGAAATAATGGAAGCGGAGGATTACGTCTCTTGGTGTTTTAGCGTCTTGGGATCTAGGACGTAGAGCCCTGTGAGCCCTATCTAGAAGAAGCATATCGTCTGGGACGGAGGGAGCGAGTGAACGGAAGAGGCGGAGTAGATAGTCCGTGAGGTGGTTTTGTTCTACCGTCTCGGGGACGTTACGGATTCTAAGATTGTTCCGGCGCCCCCTGTTGTCCAAATCTTCTTGTTTGTCCGCTAGGAGCATAACATCCGTACGCATTTGAGATATCTCCTGTTCTGATTCTTGTTGGAAGGCGATAAGCTCTTCTTGTTTTCTTTCAATGGCATCTACTCTGGTTCCCAGGCTATCCACGTCCGATTTTAGACCCGAGATAGCCTCCTGTACTTCTGCACGGATTGATTTTTTAATATTACGCATCTCGGATAGGAGAAGGGCGACGTCAGCCTTTGTGGCGGGAGTGGAGGAAGAGTCATCGTCTGAGTCTTTGTCAGATATTGCTGAAGTGGGTGGGGGTGAGGTTGCTCTCCGGGTGGAGGATGGAGCAGGGTTCTTGAAGTAGCCCACCAGGTTATGGGCGTTCGACTTTTTCCCCCCTTTGGGCATAGTGGCGGAAGGAGGTGAGGTAGGTTAGTTGTCAACACCTGGGAAGGATGAGGGAAGCTCCTATATCATTAGGATCACACACGAGACCAAGTGTAGTACATATCGAGATCACATGCTAGACGCTTTGAAGAGGATGGTCAGACGGGCCCAGTCGGGCATGCCATGTCATGTAGGTAATGATCAAGCCTCAGCGCGGTAAATGTACGCTCTCAGGTTCCCAAGGTCCTGCAGGCGTAACGTGCGTGGATGCCAGGGGGGGGGGGGGGACGACCCTGCAGGGTATTTAGAGAGTACCAATATAATGGTAATGGTGTTCTGAGGTGCTACCTGGCCTAGCAGTTCCGGCTCGTAGGAGCTCCTATAGAACTCGATAGGATGTTCAGGGGGTAGGGGTGAGAGCAGAGTGAGGTATACCCTCAGCCACCCGGCGGTGAGCTGTCCCGCAGTTTGATGTCAGGGGGGTCTCCGAGGGGAGCACTGAGTGAGGCTCAGAGCCTGTCAGCGAGTATTTGATAAGGGCAGCTTAGTCCCGTGAGAGCACAATCAGAGTATATGCTGAGGGGTAGAGAGTAGGCTCAGGTATGAGGTGTTCTCCCAACAGCAATGCAGTGAGCTTCTCAGCGGTGTAATATGAGGCTGTGCAGAGATATTATACCCAGGGGTACCTAGCAGGTGTCCCGGAGGCCGGTGGGATCTACTATGCTGCTCACCTCACACTCCGGAGACTAGCAGGGGATCCAGAGGAGAGTTGAGACCCCTCCAAGATGGCCGCCGGGCGTCCCTCAGCTCCTCAAAGCAGCACGGCTTACGGTGTGGTCTAGGGCCAGGGCAGCAGGGAGGCTTCCACTGGGGTGTGCTGCGGCAGGCAGAGTGTCCGGAAGCGAAGGGAAGGAGCCTGATCCGCGGCAATCGCGAGCCTCGCCAGCCCGGTGGTATAGTCGATGTCCCGGCCGCAAACCGCGGGAGCTCTAGTTCTGCTCCCCGTCTCCGCGGCACGTACCCGTCTGCAGCAGGTATGTCGCGAGGGGTAGGGACAGCGGTGGGAGAGGGGAAGGTTCCCCGATGTTGCGCTGGAATGGACCCGCGTGAGGGGACTCACCCGCCGCACGGGGCCGCCGCCGCCAGTTCTCCTCGTTCTAGATATCCGCTGCAGGGACACAGGAGGTCACAGGCACCGGGGGCACCGCCAGTCTCCTCTCCAGAGTATGTGAGTACTCTTCCAGGTTCCTCCGTCGATCGGCCCGCACCGCCCCACCTCCGGACGGGGGGGGGGGGGGGGGGGGGGAAGAGGGAGAATCCTACTACAGTCCCTGGCTTCTTGTGGAGGGGAAGGCCGCAACCTGCAGGAACCCTGAAAAGGGCTCCCCGGCTCCGCAGTCCAGATCCTCCAAGTCCAGGTGATTTAGGGAGTGGGTACACTGTATTATAGGTGTGCGTAAGCCCCCAAGACACTATTTAAAGCTGGTAATAGAGCAAGGCCAGCAGGAGCTCACAGAGTTCACCTCCTCTCAGCTCACAGGCCAGGCCACGCCCCCGTTATAAATCATTTCTGTACACTACAAATGTCCATTGTTCTGTAGTCCTAGTTTAAAGATGTGCAGTTATAGCCGAATCCCTTTATGGGGGAATTCAATTGGGATAATTAATCCCTTGGGGCTATCCAATTAGCCCCAAAGGCAGCCCGATGAATGCACTTATTTGTGATTTTCCGGGACCCATAGAGGTGTGTGTGAGTGCCTTAATTTTACGATCATGGCCATGAAAATACATAGGCCTGGGAACCTATCCTGATTCCTATGTGTTTTTGCCCAAAAACTTGACTTTTTTGGGGATGAAAAAAACGGACTATAAGTGAATTAGCTGAAAAACATTGGGCCAAAAATCACAGTAAAGCATGTTTGTTTGTTTTTTTTTCTCAATTTTTTTTTTTAGGGGTTAATTGAATTCCCCCCAATGTCATAGAAATATAGAATTTGACGGCACTGCAGGGGGATGTACTTAGCAAATCATAACTGAATTTTAACTTTTAAGGACCATAATGTGGCAAATCTTGCATGTTTTCAAAGACGCGCAATGAAAGCTTAATATCCATATTCTTTCACACATTACATACATCTGTTTCTACAAATGGGATTTAAACATTACACACCCAGTCTCAGCTAGACTCCGATTCCATTCATCTGTTGATCTTAGCAGGCGTTGGATATGGTATGCCGGTGGCCAGGATCCTGGCCGTCAGCATACCGACGCGGAATCCCAGCTGCCAGAATGCCGGCAGGGGGACAAGCGCAACAAAGCCCCTTGCGGGATAGCTGCGCTCGCCATGCTGAGGGCTCGGTGGCTTACTGTGCTCGCCACAGGTTCTATTTTCTGGGTGTCGTGGACACCCACGAGTAGGAATAGCCCCCGTTAGCCGGGATTCTGGCTGTATGCATTGTCAGCTGTTGGGATTCCAGCGTCGGTAACCGCATCCCCTCAGCAGGACTGCCTTAAGAAACCTTATTAAAACAATCTTAAAAACATATGTGTATAGCTTACATATTAAATGTTGTGTTACAGTACAAGTAAAGCTGGGTACATACTAGACGATGTGTCGTCCGATCTTACAGATCGGACCGACATATTGGGTACATACTCTTGTGTGAACCTGCCATGTCACGGACGATGCGTGCTCCCACGCAACATCAGGCAGATGGAAGACATCGCTAGCGAGGGTGGCAGCATGGCCCCCGCCCATTACGCCTCACAGAAGTGCTCCTTATACACATTACGCCTAAAAATGTGTGTGTGTGTGTGTATATACAGAGAGAGAGACACATACTGTATGTATGTATGTATGTATGTATGTATGTATGTATGTGTGTATATATATATATATATATACACACACACACACACACACACACACACACTATATATTTAATTCTATGGAGACCTACACCCACCCCTGGAAGTCTGTATCTATGTATGAGCATTGTGCCCGCTGCATAACCTCTTGGTTATGTTGAGATATATACATATACATATATATAGATAGATATATGTGTGTATGTAGATAGATAGATATATATGTGTGTATGTATATATATGTGTGTGTGTGTGTGTGTGTGTATATGTATGAGACGGACTCCCAGTTTATGCGGAAACTCCCAGGGGTGGGGTGTAGGTCCCCATAGCGTGAAATATATAAACTGTCTCTACCTGTAGATATCAAAAAGGACTTAAAGCCATAGCCGCTTCGTCCCTCCTCCAGTACCTGATACTTTAATTTGGCGCTTGGGACGTTCACGTGACATTATTCCCCACTTCCCCGGCACCTGTAGCAAAGGAGAAAAAAAAAAAGAGCCATGCCGTTGATGAGAGAGAACAGCCCCTTCTTCCACTCCTCCTCCCCCTCTGGCCGGACCACAGCAGCAGCTGGTGGCTCGCAGTGCACAGGCTGGCGGCGCGATAGTGGGTCTGTCTAGCTCATTGTAATGCCTCCGGCTGCAGGCCCCTTCATTGCGGTGGGGCCCCAGTGCAGTGCGTTGGCTCTGGATCTGCATCCACAGGATTAACCTAATTGCTAATTAAGGAGCCTATCAGAGTATAGTTTTATGTTCTATTTCATATTTCATTAGACTTTGGCTCACGTCCCCCCTGCCTCATCCTTTGGCTCTATCATCTCCACTGTGTATTTTTTTTTCCCCAGTCCAGTAACTGTAGCACAACAATGACTGGCATAGCCTAACTATCAGCAACCAATACATTGTATGTACAGTACCAGTGACTCAATTATTCCTAGATATGACTAATATTCTATAGCCAGCAGGGAGCAGCGCATTACCAGTCCTAGCTGCTGCTGTTGTTGTTTTGGGATATCCCCCACAGTCCCTGCTTGTTTCTTTCATACCTTTTTTATGTAGCAAAATTTGTTTTGTTTTTGATGTGTTCTTATAAAGACAATTTATTGTTTCACCTCCAAATACATAGATGTTCATGTGTTTTTAAGATTGAAGAGGCATGTATGCATTTTTAAGGCAGAGCTGTCCAACTTCTTTACTATTGAAGGCAAGACATATTTTTTTTTAGCTCTACATGATGAATGGCACATCATCGCCAACATTATTATTAGCCCTATATCCATCCTACACAGCTCTGTGTCTAACTTCACGCAGCAGTGCTTCCTGACCTATTTTTCATGTGACACAACTGTTGGAACATTTGAATTATCATTCATTATTTTGTGATAATTTTGTGTAAAGTGACTTTACTGTAAAAGTGGGTTTTTTAAAAAGAAAAAAAAGCAATGATGCGTTTATTTTCATCCCCCCCAAAAAAAAAAAAAATAAAAATGAACATATAAGCTTTATTGTTTATATTTTTTGCTTTTGTTTTGCCCTGAAGACGTTTTTTCATTACCTGCTATATTTAAACCTATGCCAAAAACATGTTGATTCCTGCCCACTATGTACAGTCCTTCTCCAAAAAATCCATTGAAGAATCAATAAAGATTACTTACAAATGGCCAAAATAGCAAATGCATTTTCATCCGTGAATCACTGTGACCAGTGCAGTCAATGGTTGTAGTTGTGATCCCTTAGGCATACAGTGTTCTATTATGCACATACAGATGTAGCCTCGCTTATCATTGCTGCTGCTTTGCCATACAGGCTTCCTATTTGTGCCATACAAATAGCGCAGGTTGGCAAAGTAAGGTGTGGTAAGGTGCAACAGGATCCAAAGCATGTAATATACAGCTTCACCGCTAGGTGGCGATTTTTCCACTAATGAAAACTACAGTACAGTGCTGAAAAGCAGCAGATGGATATGGCTCTACTGAATACTGCACAATGTAGCAAACCCTGACAAGTGGGCCACTGCACAGTTAATACAGTAGTTTTTATTTTTTATTTTTAATACAATAATACTGCAGGTGGAGTATGAAATCACCGGAATGGCAGGCACCCAGCCCAGTGACAACATGCCTTACAACTGATTGCTGCCCCGGTGCACTATATAAAATGATCCCTACATTAAGTAGAAATGTGAACCCAGAAAAAGAAAAAGCAGTACACCCAGTCCGTGAAATCACAAGGCTCACGGGGGTGGGATTGGGGGTAAGGGAGGGTGCCTATTAAAGCAACTGAGAGGTATAGGAAGAAGTACAGTAAACTCGGGCTCAAAGATAATCTCATAATTTGAAAAGCCACACTACATTGTATATCTTTGTAAAAAGTAGCATCCACAGCTTTGTTCTAATTTTGACTATACAGTATCTGTGTTCATGTCTGAGTCTGTATATGAAACACAACAGAACTTGTTTTGGGAAAATAAGAAAAAAGCTGTGGATGATACTTTTTACACAGATTTACAATACACGTGTGTCTTTTACGGTAATCGAACCCTAGCTCATGGGCTTGGTAAGCATAGGCGATGCCAGGAGAGCTGCGGAGACATTGTAATTTTTTTTTTGTAATAGTGATGTGTGTCCCAACTCTCTTGCTGATTGTAATGATATTTTTCTTTTAGAAAGCTATGTAGAACTCTGAATTATGATTTTATTGGTGTGTGTCAGAGACGCTGAGCCAAACTTTTTCTGTGTTCACATTTCTACTTAATGTAGAGATAATCTAAAAAAAAAAAATTGTTCTTAAACTGCAAGCATCTTTTGACTTTACAATAGAGACTTCGCACGTGTGCAGTGGTGGTTTTCAAAAGCGACACCTGGTGGATGAACATCAGCAGTGCATCCGCCGGAGACTCATTTCATTACACTGTAACTGAATGCGCCATGCTGCGACAAGGTGCAGGGAAACGTAATGTTACTAGTTTTTCACACTACACGCCACACAGGATAGATGAGTGTGGCTACATCTATTCAGTATCTAGTAGATGTAACCTGTGCTAATTCCTAATGTAATTAAACTGGAAAGGCTCCAAGAGATTACATATAAATTTGTAATTCAGGAAAGTGGGGCTAATTCAGACCTGATCGCAAGCAAGCGATTTTTGCACTCCCAGAAAACAATCAGTTGCCACCCACAAACGCCTTTGTCTTGTCAGTCTCCTTGCGAACACCGGTACGAATGGAACCTTCGCACAAACCCATCGCTGAGCAGCGATCCGCTTTGTACCTGTGCGATGCGCCTGCGCATTGTGGTGCAGTTTAGACCTGATCGCCCGTTGTACGAAAGCGCATCCTAGCGATCAAGTCTTAATTAGCCACAGTGTCTTGTCTTGTCATGTGTTATAAGAGACACTGGGCTATATGTAATAGCCTGTGAGCTGCAGAAGCTGCAGGACTTTGTGCGAGTCTGTCCGTATTTTAAAAGCCGCAATAATTTTACAAGACAAACCTGGTTTTGCGGTGTACTGTAAATGAATGCTGCTTTAAAATTACAGGCAGACTTGCACTAAGTCCTGCAGCCAGCAGGCTATTGCATTTAGCTCCTTTTACATGTTTGTTCTGTAGCATGCATTGGTTTCCTTCCAACACTACCAAATAAAAATAATAAAATAAAATAAATAAAAAACAACACCAAAAAAAGCATCCATTTTATTTGTGTAAATGCTTTGTTTATGGAGTTGTATTAAAGGAATCACCAAACAATTCATAAACCATTGCATGAAAGTAACATGCAATTACGATCTATATACACAGTACTGTGAACTATGATCTCACACCTGTTCCATAATATATTCCGTAATATATAGCGAGCCATGTTTGGTGTCATGCTTGTATACAGTAATTATCATGTAGTACAAGACTTTGAGAATAAAGTGGCTTCCGTAGTTAGAAAAAATACTTGCTGTAAATATCATTGATGTAATGCTCAGTATAGGCTACATAAGCTAATTATGGCTAGCATTTCTGGCCACAAAGGGACATAGCAGATGTTTGACCACATTATAGGCCTCATGTTCCATAGAATTATCCCTTTCTTACATTAGCAGAGTGCAGGATATTAACATGTACGTTACTGCTGTCCCAAATGGTCTGCCAGCATGGAGCTTCTAGTCTTTTAATAGTAGATCCTTTATTTTATGTATGGTCTCTGCAGTGTTTTTTGTAATGTGTTTTCAATGGTCCATTGCCTTCTATTATTCTCTAGTAATTCAAGAAGATGGCGATTTTCTTAATGTTTACACTGCACTGGATTGCATGTTATGGGAATATCATGTTTGGCTATTTCAAGGCTTTGCATCAGCCAGATATTTTAGCTGTACTTTTAATCACTAGTTTTAGAAGTTGTTCTTTTAGCTCTTCCAGTTTTAAATCAAGACAGCAGGCCTATTTATTTTATGGGAGACTTGTCCTTTGCCTCTGTCGATTAATTATCTGAGAGAGGATCTTTTAATCTTCAGACCAATAGAGATATTGGCCATTTTGCGCAGTATAACCACAAATGGACATTAGTTTGACTTGAAAGATTTTTATTTGCCTCACTTTAAGAAATCAGTATTTTGGGACTAGTTTGTCTTTTATGAAAAAGGTTGTTTTTGTTTATAAATACAGATATGAACTCAACATAAATAATTTTTATTGTTCACTACATTTGCATGCTGCACCCTTAAGGCTGACTGTGCTTAAACCTTGTGTTAAATAACTCGCTAAGAGCAATGCAATCCATTGTGTTGCCAGTTCATCCCCACAATTGCTTCTCTCTTATATCTGTCTGCGCTGTTCCTGCCTTTTGTTTTAGTCCTTGTCTGACTTTTTAGATTCTTTTCCATTGGAATAGAAAAAGTCAGTAAAGTCAGTGCTCCATGTAAATGTTTTATGTCTTGTTTTCTTGTAAGGTACAATGGTCTCATCTGGCATCCCTCAAGAACAATGTTTCCCCTGTCTCGCGATCCCATTCCTTCAGTGACCCTGCTCCCAAATTTGCGCCTCACCATCTACGTTCTCAGGAGTCACACCCACCCACACGCAGTGACGTTCTAAGTCAAAGTTCTGACCCTAAGTCTGAGACAGCAGAGCCCAACCAAAGGGCTTGGTCTCGATCAGACAGTGAAGAGGTGCCTCCAAGGGTAAGATGTAGTAAGATGAGCAATTTTTGTGTGTGCAGGGCTAGGAGAAATGTGTCTGCACCTGGCACTAGGGAAAGTCTCTCTTTGTGAATGTAAGTCACCTTTTAGCATCATCAGCATACGTTTTATTCTTATGCAACTTTAAGTACTCGTATGAATTTTGCATTTGGTGGTTGCAAACTATCTTAACAATTTCTGAAACTGGAATTTTCTTATTTCTAAAAAGGTTTGCAACTAAAAATAAATTAGAATAACTAATTACGTTCTGTAGAAAATCTGCCAATTACGAGGCATCAAGCTGAGTGCTTCTTTATAGAGCACCCAACTGAAAAAAAAGATTCCTATTAGCTGCATCAGGCTTATCAAGTTGTGGGTAGCATGATGTGGAACTACAAGTCCTTGCATACCTTGTGACGTTGCTTGGATATGTATCTAGTAGTTTCATAAATGGCACAAGCTTTCCACCTCTGAACTAGTATTAGCGTTTTTTAGTTTCGTAGTGAGAGGTACTGTAACTAATATTTAAGTACTGATTACGTCCCTCTGATAAAAATACAGCTTACGGTAGATGTTGTAACAAACACCTAATGGGATCAGTATGATATCCTGGCGGTCAGGAAACCGACAGCTGGGATACTGGCGGCAAGCGCTGCGTGTCCCCTTGCGGGCTCGCTGCGCACGCCACACTTCGGGTCCAGTGCTTATATTCCCCCTCGGGTGGGCTTATATTCCCCCTCGGGTGGTGTCGTGGACCAGCACTCAAGTGGGGATTCCAGCCGACAGTTGGAATCGTTGGGATTCCGGTGTTGGTATCCTGACAGACGGTAAATTGACTGCCTCCCCACCTAATGACACCTGTCATTTTATCCATTCACTAGAGAAAATTTACAGTTTAGGATAGATCTCACACAGGCCCATCTCCGTGGGGCAAACAGTCTTATGTACATTATACACCTATTATGATAAAATATGACCATAGTGAGGTCTATTTTGTGACCATTATACATGTCACAAAGTTTATATTATTTTATTTCTTATTGCAACCAATATTTGTGCCATTGTCTGCACCTTTTATTCAACTAAATGTACTCTTACACATCCTGTTTTTAGCTCTGTTGCTTTTAACCCCGTTATGTTGCTTTACCTGTCACATGTTAACCGAAGTCGTCAACGCTATTCTGAGAAACTTGCGCAACAGTGTGTTAATGTACATAGTAAATGTCAATATAAGCCAGTCTGAATCATTTATTGTCTTCACTGCAAACCAGAATTAACATAAACTGGAGCTTTAAAATGTAAATCTCCTGTGAACTACTTTTATGTTAGTTATGAGTGACTTTCCATTTTATGTTTACTTTTGCTTTAATATGCATTTAAACCAAGGGTTCTCAACACCAGACCTCAAGTACCAACAACTGGTCAAGTTTTGTGGATTTCTCTATTCATGCATCATGCACAGGTGAGTTAATATGCTAGGTCAGAAATGATACCACCTGCTTCCAAATGCAGAAATCCTCAAAACATGACCTGTTTGGAAAAATTGAGGCTTGAGGATGAGATCCACTGGTGTAAACATCAATTATTCTCCTTAATGTATTTTTATTTTGTTTTTTTGTAATTGTCATGCAAAGGTGCCTGTAAGAACAACATCTAGATCCCCGGTGTTGTCACGAAGAGATTCCCCACTGCAGGCCAGTGTGCAACAGAATAATCAATCTGGACAGAGGAATTCCACAAGGTGTGCCAGATGACGGTGTATTCTTTTATATTATGCCATGAAAATGGAGTGCAGCTTTTTTATTTTATTTTGGATGCTTTATACATAAAAGAACTTATGGGGGATGACTGTAAACTTTGTCACATTTACATTAGTTATACTTGATTGGGCGCACCACTTACCTTACAGAAACCCAGACTTAACTATTGAAGACTGATCCTGTAGGCAAGCAAGGTCTTCATGCTTTTGGAAAATGCTCTTAATGTAGAATCTGTAAACCAGATGTTTCTCTATGACTAGTTATCATACAGTTGGGATTGAAAAATGGATTGAAGTAGAATGTATGACAGCTTGTTCTTGGTGATGCTGTACATTTCACCTGCCTATAAGAACTTATATAGTTGTTCTGTAATAAGTGACATACTGACACTTACCATGAAGTTAATATCTGTTTGCATACATAAGTACTGCTCAGATTCAAGTATTATAATTCCCGTTTCACACTGCCAAAAATAATCCGGCTTATTGCACGTGAACGTGCAGCAACCCGGGTTTTTGTGCAGTGTGAAAGGGGCCAGGGGAAATAACCCCGGGTTCGAGTGGGATTAAAGGAGGGTTTTACCCGGGTTGAAGTGCAGTGTGGATGGGTGCATGGTTGATGCGACCCGAGACCCGTTCACTGTATAGGAAAGCCAGCACTTGGAGATTATCTGATTTCCAAGCACCGCCTCCGGGGCGCTTTGCAGCTGACGTCACCAACACGATAACATGCCGGGTAGGTATGCCAGTCTGAAAGGGGTCTCAAGCGAGTCGCACTCGGCAAGAAACCGTGTACAGGTCGCAGATGCGAAACACTATTTGCGGTGTGACGGGTATTAGGTAAGCATGGCTTCAGGATTTTATGTTGACAGTGACCGTGTTGACACTCGGGAAATATTGATATGGTCACAGTGTTGATGGTCTTTTACTGCAGTATCCACAGCCCTAATGTCTACATAGATCCTGTGGGTATCATAACTGTTGACATTCTGGAGATTATGGATGCTGACATAGTGCTGTCGGGATGACTGCATCCCTTAGCACTGTGCCTTAATAGCTTACCTCCTAGACCTAGTTTATGTTTTCAGTATTTGGTAGCGCAGGCATCATGTAAGAAGAATGGGTCTCCTTTCCAGATATGAGAACATACAGCTATAGGTTGCCAATTTTCACCTACACAGACAGGGGCAGATTTATTAATCCTGGTGAAGTGATAGTGATAACGCACCAGCCAGTTAGCTCCTAACTGTCATTTTTTTAAACCCAGCCTGTAACATGGAAGTTAGGAGCTGATTGGCTGGTGCGTTATCACCTTCCACTTTATCACTTCACCAGGCTTAATAAATCTGCTCCACAGTGTTGCGATGCATCTGCCTGATAAATCCTGCCTGCCTTGGAAAGCAGCACATAACTATTGGTCATCTTTATCTCTTTATCACTGTAACCAAGTGTTGGATGTTCTCCCCTCCCAGCTCTAAATTTGTCTGCATCTATTACATTTACTTCCCTGCAGTACCACATAGATTTTCCAAGGCAAAAGATTGTACCTTCTAGCTGGGGTAACTCTTAATAACCCCCACTATCTAGATGGCTTAAGGGTTTGGTATGATTATTCAACAGTTACACTGTTGACTGCCGAATGTTATTTACGGCATTTTAACCATGTCTGTATTATAACTTTAAATGTCAGGCCATCCTGTTTAAAGTTCTAATGCTGACATGGTTAAAATGCTGTAGATAACATTACTAGCATGTCGGTATTCTGCTGTCGACAACTACCTTCCTGAATTACCATCCAATGAAATAAATATTGACTGCTTGTAATAATGATTGCAATGCCTGATATAAACTGGACTACATGTGTTATGTTTTATCAGTAGGTAGCGTTAATAACATTATCAAAAGAAGCCACTCAATATTTACAGTGTCTACAAAAAGTATTCATCCCCAATTGTCCATTTTCATATTCTATTTTTTTTTATCATAGGATTAAAATACATTTTGTTAGGTAACATTCTAGCTGATAAACACAAAACACTCTAGTAAAAAAAAACAATCAAAGGTTACTTACATAAGTCAACAGTTGATTGCAAATAATTAAGTTCTTCCATGTGCCACCATACATCAAGTACTTGGTTCTTAAAGAGTTTATTTGTTTCTCTTTAGGTTTGTAAAAATATTCTTTCCGTTAGACCAGTGGTTCCCAAACTCTCTTAAATCACGGCACCCTAGAGTATCAGCATTTGTTTTTACTGCGTCCCTAGGGCAAAATGTTTTTGTTTCTTTTTAATTCTGCAAAAATTAGTAAATGATGCTTTCCCGTTATCCTTCTAGTCAGTTATGTGGTGGTGTTGCTATAGATACAGAGTATGAAAATGCAAGTTGTACCCTTTCATGAATAATAATGCTCTGGGACTGCAGACCTGATACTGACGTCTGTTAACTTGAATAGACTGTTAAAGCTACCAGGATGTTGACAACTAAATTCAGTTGAGGATACTGTAATTGCATTATTCCCACACATTTCTTGATGTAGCAAAATTTTTTTAGAATTTATAAAGACATTTTTTTTATTTTTTTTTAGTAAAAAAACTTAAGGGCAAAATGCTGCACTTTATTTAAGCCACTGGAAATATAAAGATAAAATAATAACTTTTTTTGCATAATGAGAAAATTAAGCTGATCCAGTAGCCAATCTTATATTTTGACTTCATTTTGAGTACTTAGTAATTTTATTTTTCTCTTAATAACGTTTTTCAAATACAACCAAAATTGCATGTTTATTACTGTTCTCGTACATTCTGCTATTGTCTAATTTATTTATTCCTTTGCTCATCAGCAATATTGAGCCAAGGCTACTTTGGGAGAGGGTAGAGAAGCTAGTGCCCAGACCAGGCAGTGGCAGCTCTTCAGGATCAAGTAACTCCGGTTCCCAGGCAGGATCTCATCCAGGGTCACAGAGTGGATCTGGAGAACGCTTCCGCATGAGATGTAAGTAAGGTCTCCGTGTTTGGGAATTGCTTGCTACACTTATGTTTATTTTGTAGCATTCTCAAATATATTGTGTCCTTAAACTTACCCCATATATACTATAAACTAATCTACAACACAAAGAAAGAGATACACACAGTAATGCAGTGCCCACATTACAATTTCTTTTATCCAAAGATTTAGTCCTTCAAAATGTAAAATGAAGGGCTGCTTTACCTGAATGCAGTGCTAACAGTACTTGAGTTTTACAGTCTGTTGCAGGCTGGTTTGGCAAACATTAATGGACTATTCTGTACTAAGTATTAGAGATGAGCGGGTTCAGTTTTACTCGGATTTACCCGAATCTCATTATTGGCTCACGGACGTCACGTGTTTTGGTTAGCCAATAAGAAAAATCCAGAAAAAAAGAACTTGCGATAAATCTGGCGTTAAGAACCGAGTAAATCCGAACCTGCTCATCTCTACTAAATATAGGTATGTGTGTGTTCCATTTTCTAGTGCACCTTTTCTGGTAAAAACATAGCTCTGTCCAGACTTACATTTTAATGTTAGATGGTGTCCATTTTGTTAAAAAATAAATAAATAAACTCTTTACTTATCTGATTTGCATACTCGCTGGGTTTCTCAATTTCTTTCTTCTGTTTAAAGAGGTTGTTTTACAGCCTTCACTTCCCACTTGTTTCAACTCTGCTTAATATCTTTTTTAACTGTGTAACTAAATTAGATTTTCTTCTATATTAGCGTCCTCAAAATCTGAAGGATCACCTTCCCAGCGTCCTGAGAATACGGCTAAAAAACATGATGAAAAGAAAGACACTGGAAGACCTAGCAAGCCTGCTGTAAGCCTACTCTTAGCTTCTCATACCCATACAATACTTTTATTTAGATGGTAATACAGATTTCTGTTCAGCTTCTACACTCTACAGCACCTGTTTTGTACTGTGTTGGTCACGCTCCTGACTTATTATATACAATATATATTGTTAATAACTTAATTTTCTGCTTCTGTCTAGTTTCAGATATCTTATTTCTCTAGGTTGGTCATGTTTTGCATGTGTGTAAGTTAGTACCTTGTGTTCGCTGGGACACTTCCCTCTGTGTTCACATATCATATTGAACGCAACACTTGTCTTTACAAGATTAACAAAACATTCTGTAGTACAGTTGTTTTAGTCACACAGCATGTATTGGGAAGTGTCTGTCCTTTTCAGGTTTGCCTATTAGTATTTAGGCTGTTCTCTTAATGTTTAACATATGCTTTGTGTTTGATCTAAGTATCTGACTACTCTGTCCACACAGCTGACGCTCAGTGTCCGTAGTGCAAGTGCTGTCATCTCTAGAAATATCTGTGTTAGCTTTTGGTTTCACTTAACATAATTTCACATTATATGAACGGATTAATACTCGGGTGTCTTCTTCAGTCAGTGGTGCATTACATGTTATTTAGTGCAATGCAGCACGCATTAGTGTTTTACTGCTGATGGTTAATCCTGCATCTCTGTTGGTGCTTTGGGAGGTAGGGGAAGAGGGGTGATCTAGGCTAGAGAAGGCGACATGATTTATTGGAAGGCAGATAGTGCAGTATTTTTCAAGGTGGCTTGCTCACAACCAAGGTTAGAGTGTCACAGCTATAGAAGGTACTTCCTTGAAGACATGAGGTTGTTTGAGTTTCCAGCGAGCAATATATTTGAGCCAATAATCTAATTTCATCATTAATTATCCACACCGCCTTCTTAGCAGTGGCCATTTTCTTTGTAACCATCCCAACCCTATCTATTTTGCTAGTCCCCCCCCCCCTTGAAACATTTTTAAAATACATGCTTTACTGTACATTTGTCGATGACGGTGTATTATTTGTTGATGTATGCATAAATATGGATAGCTATTAATCGGTTTTCCCTTTTATCATCAACTTCTCTTCCCATTTTTCCTTTTGAATTCACTTTTCATGGATGTGGATGCGCTTCATTATCCAACTGAACTCCATCCAGGGAGAAGTGGTAAGTATTGCACATTACTCTGTAATTGCCAAAATAAAAAAATAAATAACAAAACCCCAATGTTTCCATTGAAAGCTTTGGGAGTTAGATCTGCCCAAAACATTTTTTTTTTCTGTGTGGTTTGACCTGGGCATAAGCTGGGTACACACTAGACAATATTTTAAATAATATAGCTCATTATGACCTTTCAGAGCGATATAGTTTGTAATGTCGTCCAGCATGTATGCACAATATCGTTAACGATGCGTGCTGCCGTGGGACGTTATCGAGGTGTTCTGTCATCTGCACATGCAGGTCAATTTTGTCTAAATTGTCCAAAACTGCATGTTCGGGGTGGTGGCCGGTGAGGTCACTGAACGTTAGCGATATCGTTCAGTGTGTATGCACTTTATGTACCTGGCTTTAGGTGGTGGGAAATATTACCTGTAATAACAGAATACATTTAATTGTATTGCATTTCAGCCTATGTCATCCCAAAGCTAAACTTAGGGGGTCAATCTAATTAGGTGCAAGTTGCCATTGCGTTTCAATGTCCGCAACTGAAGTGCGTCGTGCACCCCCTCACGGCCCTATTTTCTGCCCGAATTCACTCAAAAGTGCCCATAGGGCTGTGAGCAGTTTTGAGTGAGGTCAGGCGGCCGTAAAGTACGGCTGTTGCCACGCTGTCCTATGGCTGCTACAAAACTCACACCCATTTGGATTGCCCCCTCAGTTTTTGAGTGCTACAGGAAAAATTTTTATTGTTTTTTATAATTTGTGATTTCACATAATAAATAACCTGATCCAGTGTTTCTGGGTTTTGTGGACATTGATTTTGCCTCTTTTTCAACAAGGACCTGACTGCTTTGGCAAAGGAACTTCGTGCTGTGGAAGATGTGCGACCTCTGCATAAAGTAACAGACTATTCTTCATCAAGTGATGAGTCTGGGACTACCGATGAGGAGGATGATGACGTTGAACAGGAAGGAGGAGATGAGTCAACCTCAGGCCCTGAGGATGCCAGAGCGATGTATGCTTGTTTGTTTCCTTTTTTTAACAGTGGTTTAAGAACATTCTTATTAAAACTGTATTTTAAAAGATTACTGTATTCTTTATTCCCCTTCTTAATGCGCAGGTCCTCACTTAATTTGAGTAATGGTGAAACAGAGTCTGTAAAAACAATGATTGTCCATGATGATGTTGAAAGTGAACCTGCCATGACTCCTTCCAAAGAAGGCACTTTAATCGTCCGGCAGGTAAGACTCTCCTTGAGTATCTACTACCTAACCAAATCATCCATTCGTGCTCTCCATCCTCCTGCATCATGTCTGTTATGTTGTAGCAGTTAGCATCCATTGCTTCTGGCGAGTACTTTTTGTTTCTCTGCATGTTCAGTATGTAGATGGAGCCCATTCATTTCCTGCATGTTTTGCACAGACACTTTCTACTAACCTTCTAATAAACCAATGGTTTTCTGAACCAGAAGATTGTGCAGAGCTCAATCAATTAATATGACATTAAGCACAGATCAGACCCTAGTGATTTGTCCCTTAACTATTTTCAAATCAAACAGTCTTAATCCAGTCCTCTGAAGTGTTTCCTTATGACACTAACATTTTAATTGGTGCCTAAACTATGTGACACGATATTTAGCTTTTGCTTCAGAAAATGCAAAGTTTGTAAACCAAATTCATAACTTCATGCTTGGTGGATGAGGATCTTGGTCAAGGGTAGTCTCCCAATGCTGCTGAATGTCAGTCACCAACATTTAAGTAACCGGTTTTTAAATGAGTAGTTATGAGAATGTGTGTGTGTATTTTATACATTTTCGAGACAAAATGCACTAGTCCATAAAGACTTTGGATTTCAAAACCCTTCACCTTTTACTGTCTCCTCAAGACATGAAGTTACTTGGCAGCCATGGCTGCCCTCCCCTTATCAGTAATTAAATTGTAGTCCAACGTTTAGAATTTGCCAGGGATAGTATGTACTAAAGCAGCACTTGAACGAGACAAGTGTGCCTGTTTTTTCTACAGAGTACAGTTGACAAAAAGCGTGCCATTCAACTTGAGAGCAATGGCTTTGCCGGGCGTATTCACCTCTTGCCAGATCTGTTACAGCAAAGCCATTCCTCCTCCACCACTTCTTCCCCATCCTCAAGTCAGCCGACACCTACCATGTCCCCACAGACACCCCAGGACAAGTTAACTGCTAATGAGGTATGTCTGACACTAGCTGTCTTATTAATCAGGAAACATCATTCCCATAGGGAATGGTAACACAAAATCCGGTCACATGCTTCCCGAAGACCACTACTCTTGATTGTTAGCCCATACAGAACTAAACATCACCACTCTGTGTTGCACTATCATCTGCATGTTTTTATTCTCCATTAAATACACATTGGTACTTTTTAAAGGTTCATAAAAAATGAAACAATTGTGGAAGTGTTATCCATCTCTATTGTTTAATACTACTTCTCATTGTTTCCTTTGCTCTCCGCAGTCACATTGATTTGTATGTCTTTCATATTGGTTTCTTCAAAAATACGAGCGAATGACCAAATTCAGCCTATACAGCTGCCATGGCAGTCATCTGTAACTTAAGAAAAATAGCAACCATATTTTTAAGATGCTAGATTTCTTGTTGAATCTTCCCACACATTAATCACTTTATAAATTCTAATATTGTTTGGAGAGGAATTGCCGGCAAAGAGTTACGAGTAGGCCGGAAACTAGAAAGATGTATTAAGAGCAGTTAGGCCAAATAGTTTTTGCATTTGATAATGTATTCCCATTTTCTTCCAGAATGTAGAATGTTTTGTAGTGAATAAAATGTACACATGCAGTGTAAGCATAGAATAGAATACATTAGGTGTGTTATTGATGAAAACTATGTTGTGTAGATCCCTTAGGACAGGGTACATGACTTCCTGCAAGTCTTGCCATGTTGCATACATAGTGTTATAATCCAATAATTTATTAGTTTCTGTAGCAGTTGATGTATTGAATCATGAAGGGGCACTATCCGTTTACAACATTGCTGCTCATAGGTGATATCTTACTGTAATATCTACAATATGTAGACTATAGGTGGATTGTTTCAAACAAAATGGCAGCTCTCATTAGCTTTTAGCTTGGTTGGGACTTATGTGACCGGTTCTTGTCTCAGAATGCAAACATTCATTTTCTCCACTTAATGTATTCTTCAATGCCAAACATAGACAGAAATACTGTCTTCTATACATTCATCTAAACATGTGTTAGGTAGATGTAACTACTATGCTGTGTATGTATATAATTTGTATTTAGCTGCGTTCATGTTGTAAGCGTCCCATTCATACTGCTTCAGGTTCTGTTTTGCTTCGGTGTTTAATTTTAGCTTTCAGTTTGCATTGTGCACTGTGTACAGCACCTTCCTCTTCCTCCTGTGTTTCTGTAAGCTTCACCTACAGAAACAGAATACACATAGCAAGGAGTGATCTTCACTCGTGTTTGATGTACTTCATTCTCACTGCCTTGTTACATGCCATCTTGTTGTCTTTTGATTGACACATGCAAGCACTGCTCCATTACATTGTCAGTTTAAAGTGTTCTTGGAAAATCTATTTGGGTTTTACAGACACTTAAATTATATTTATATTAATCTAAAAAACTAGCATATAAAGATGCATAACTTTGCCATATTGGTTCTATTTCCATCTTTCCTAGTAAGCCTTCATGCATTGCCATGGGGCTGTTCCCTCTCTGTTAGAATATCACCCTTGCATACATGATAACAATAATTAGTCACTTTAACGTCTGCCCAAAATAATGACCATATAGACATTTACCCAATAACATTCTTTTTCTTTTTATTTCACCCAACTACCTTCTTAACATAGCAATGTAACCAACATGCCTCCATCTTTGTTTCACGGTATTTGATGATGCTTGTACAGTATTTCGGGAAATAGTTGGTGGATTTTGGTTTTGTGATTCCTTTTGTTTTTCCTTATAGACCCAGTCAGCAAGTAACACTCTCCAGAAACACAAATCTTCCTCTTCATTTACACCTTTCATTGACCCTCGTTTACTGCAGATATCGCCATCTAGTGGCTCAACTGTAACATCAGTGGGTAAGTATTGTCATACTGATAGTGAGGCGTTATGGCCAATATATATACGAAGAGTAGAGTCGTTTTTTCCTTATTTTTTTCCTTACATAGGTTAGTTGA
Organism: Pseudophryne corroboree; assembly: GCF_028390025.1. NCBI lineage: Eukaryota > Metazoa > Chordata > Amphibia > Anura > Myobatrachidae > Pseudophryne > Pseudophryne corroboree. The sequence continues at coordinate 409,103,822 of NC_086445.1, read as the reverse complement.
GTTAATCATATTGATTCATAAAAGCTACTACTCTATTCACCGCATAATCATAGTTGTGTGTTAGGATGTTTTCTCAAAATCAAATACAGAATTCAGGGGCAGATATATTAACCTGGCGAAGGCATAAGGAAGTGAAAAGCCAGTGATATGTGCAAGGTGATAAAGGCTGCAGCCAATCAGATCCTAACTGTTAATTTACATATTGGAACTGATTGGCTGGAGCCTTTATCACCTTGCACATATCACTGGTTTATCACTTCCTTATGCCTTCTCCAGGTTAATACATCTGCCTCTAATTTTTTTTATATAGATAAGTGATGTTTGAGCATTGTTATTTGTGTTGTGAATATAGTATGTTTTTCTGTGCTCCAGGCTAACAGCGACCCTGCTTCTAACAAACTTTATATGGTTGAATTTACCAAACGTACAATAGGCAGGATAAAGTCTTCAGAATTAGTGTATCAGCTGCAGCATCTGAGGCTGAACTAGCCGTACTCTGAGTAAGGTGAAAGAACCATAGTACTCTCATTAGCTGCAGCAATGGTTCAGCAGCATGTATTTATTATGAGTTATGAGTGGTTAGTGTTAAATGATCATTTATGTATTGCAAATGCGGTTCTGTTGAAAATTAAATGATAAATATGAACTTAACCTTAATTTCTACGTTCTGTGCAATGCTGGTCACTTTATTCAGTAAAGGTTTGATTCCTCACTGCATGCAGAGCTTAGCCCACTTTTTCTTATCCCAGGGATACAGATAGGATATCCAGCATGCTCTACCTGTGGGTCACCAACCTATGACTGCTTTGTGGCCATAGTCAGTGAATATAATATATACCCACTCCCCTTGTCCAGATATCAATATTCGTTAAGATTGAGTTGTTGTGTTGTTGATGTGTATGTGTTACCCAAACCCAGTAGTGTTGTCTGCCTCCCCACCCTGCTTGCTGTGTGCAGTGTACAGAAAGATAAGAAATAAGACTGAGATAATGATGATGATCTTGTCATTGAACATATGATTGCTTATATCTTTCAGGTACTTACATGCGCACACTGGAAGCTAACCTTAAAAATACTAATTTTATTCTAGTGGGATTTTCCAGTGAAGCACTGAGGCCAGATGCTATGAGACAGGATCCTACAAGGAAAGGATCAGTTGTTAATGTAAATCCCACAAACACAAGGCCACAGAGTGATACACCTGAGATTCGCAAATATAAGAAGAGATTTAATTCTGAGATATTATGTGCAGCACTGTGGGGTGAGTTGCCAGACCACCTTGTTAATGTCCAGAAAAATAAACATATTGGCAAAGTTTATTCAGCAGAAATGGCAATAGATAAGTTGCTTTACATTATACATGCTTGACTTTAAATTAAGCTGTGCGAGAAGAGCTCTACAAAACATATCAATTGCGTAGAAATGCGAAAGTTGAAGGTAAGTGGTAAATATTAGGACTGACATTACACCAGTTGCTATGAATATCCTGATCAGGTATGTGCTTTCATGATACCCCTAAAACCAATTTGTTCTCCATTATCTCTCTGCTGCCAAGCAGAGACCAGTTCCATTGCTGGAGATTACTAATCCTGTTACATTTCTAACTATAATAAAAGTGATAAAGTGGGTTAGGCAATTTTAATCGGAGATGAGACTTCTGTATTGAGAATCCACCTGCCCTCCATGAAAGCACTAAATTAGGGAAACTGGGTAATTTCATGCAACTTCTGCGTGAAGACAAATAATGTATTTTTAAGAGTTTCTATGCGCTGAAAAAATGAATCCGCTTTCTTTTTCTTCCTCTTTGTCAATAATACGGAGTTACCAGTAGCACTCCTATAAAAACACTTTTAAATTCTGTATCTGTAAAAGAAAATGAAAAAAAGTCCAGAACAACTTTTGGGAACCCCAACAACCCCCCGTGGGCTAATAATTTTACTGGGTGAGTTATTGGTGTTGGAATTATAAATTCTTTTGGGATCATCCCAAAAATATCTGCTGTAACTATATTTAGGTAGAAAGTTATGCATTCTATCCGATTCCTCAAATGTATATTTATATTTTGTGGTACAGTTAGTCTATGTACCTTTTTTCTATGCAGTTCCAATAGCACATAGTAACACCTATAGATGTGTCCTCATACATCTTTGCTGAAGTTGCGCCGAACAGTCACTCTCGGCATCTCACTCAGGTCCTGTTATACTCTAACGCCGGGCGTCTTATTTGCCGAGAATGCATCTTAGATGCAACACGATGTGACTAGGACGCACCAGGAGCCTGTGCTAATTCATTTGATATGCAACACCTTTATCTGTGTGCGATGGAGTCTCTGAATATGCACACACAAGTGTTTTTGTTTTTTTTTCTTTGCCATACCAAGTTATGTTGTGCTCCCGTATACAGACTCTGTCACACACAGATATACAAGTGTTGCATATTAAATTAATTGGCACAGTCTCCTGGTGCATTCTAGCCACATCACGTTGTGACTAAGATGCAATTTTGGCAAAGCATAGTTGCTTGGGACCTCTGCACACTCGCGCCATGAAACTCTCTTCGTGGCGTATTGAGGCTAGATGTAGGATGACACATCTGTATACAAATAAGGCTATGTGCTGTGTATGTGTGTATGTATGACACAAATATAAATTTTCACAAAGTCTGCTGCCTCGGTTTTTATAATGTCAATTTACATATACTCTAGATTGTCACGAAGAGTAATCCGATGAATCGCAATTAATTGCAAAGTCCCTCTTTGCCATGACAGTGAACTTAATCCCCAAAACAACCTTTCCACTGCATTTCAGCCCTGCCACATAAGGACCAGCTGACATCATGTCAGTGATTCTCTCGTTAACACAGGTGAGAGTGTTGACGAAGACAAGGCTGGAGATCGCGCTGTCATGCTGATTGAGTTAGAATAACAGACTGTAAGTTTTAAAAGGAGGGTGGTGCTTGAAACCATTGTTTTTCCTCTGTTAACCATGGTTGCCTGGAAGGAAACACGTGCACTGCTTTGCACAAAAAGGGATTCACAGGCAAGGGTATTGCTGCTAGTAAGATTGCATCTAAAGCAACCATTTATCGGATCATCAAGAACTTCAAGGAGAGATAGTTGTGAAGAAGACTTCAGTGCACCCAAGAACGTCCTGCAAGTGCCAGGACCATCTCCTAAAGTTGATTCAGCTATGAATCAACTTTAGGAGAACTTGCTCAGGAATGGCAGCATGTAGGTGTGAGTGCATCTTCACGCACAGTGAGGCGAAGACTTTTGGAGGGTGGCCTAGTGTCAAGGAGGGCAGTAAAGAAGCCACTTCTTTCCAGGAAAAACATCAGGGACAGACTGATATTCTGCAACAGGTACAGGAATTGGACTGCTGAGGACTGGGGAAAAGTCATCTTCTCTGATGAATCCCCTTTCAAATTTTTTGGGGCATCTGGAAAAATACTTATCCGGAGAAGGAAAGCTGGGCACTACCATAGGTCCTGTGTCATGCCAACAGTAAAGCATCCCGAGACCATTCATGTGTGGCGTTGCTTCTCAGCCAATGGAGTGGGCTCACTCACAATTTTGCCTAAGAACACAGCCATGAATAAAGAACTGTACCAAAACATCCTCCAAGAGCAACTTCTTCCAACTATCCAAGAACAGTTTGGTGACAAACAACGGCTTTTCCAGCATGATGGAGCACCTTGCCATAAGGCAAAACTGATAACTAAGTGTCTTGGAACAAAACATCACACTTTTGGGTCCATAGCCAGGAAACTCCCCAGACCTTATTCCCATTGAGAACTTAACATAGTAACATAGTAATTGAGGTTGAAAAGAGGCAATTTGCCATCGTGTTCAACCTGTATTAAGTTGTGATGAGTCTACATACCCGCTGAGTAATGTTTTATGACCAGTTAACTACTATAACTCGTATAACCCCCGGATTAACCCTTTTGATATTTTAAATATTATAACCTTGGATATAATTTTCATTCAGAAATGTATCCATTCCTTTTTTAAATCCATTTACAGAGTCCGCCATTACCACCTTCCCTGGCAGGGAATTCCACATCCTAATTGCCCCAACAGTGAAGAACCCTTTCTTCCGTCGCGTTCGGAACTTTCTCTCCTCCAGCCGCAGCGAGTGCCCACGTGTCCTAAACTGTGTTCTTTTAATAAATAATTCCTCTGATAACTCTTTGTAATGACCCTTTACATATTTGAAGATGATAATAATATCTCCTCTTAGACGCCTCTTTTCTAGTGTATACATATTCAACCTATTAAGCCTTTCCTCATAATCCAGTCCCTCTAGGCCTTTAATCAATTTAGTAGCTCGCCTTTGAACCCTTTCGAGTTCACCAATATCTTTTTTTATACATTGGTACCCAAAACTGAACACAATATTCCAGGTGCGGACGTACCAATGCTTTATACAGCGGTAGGATTACATCCGAGTCCCTTGACTCAACTTGTGATCAATCCTTAAGAGGCGAATTGCAGTGGTCTTGAAAAAGAAGGGTCAACACTGCAAATATTGACTTTTTGCATAAACTTAATGTAATTGTCAATAAAAGCCTTTGACACTTATGAAATGCTTGTAATTTGACTTCAGTATACCATAGTAACAACTGACAAAAAGGTCTAAAAGCACTGAAGCAGCAAACTTTGTGAAAACCAATACTTGTGTAATTCTCAAAACTTTTGGCCATGGCTGTATATATATGTATATGCCAATATGCACTTTTAAATGTATCGGTTTCCTCTAATTAAACCAAAGAAACTACTGTACCACAACATTTCTAAACCCGCAAATTATTTGTTACAATGTAGCAGCTGGCCAAGATGCTGTTTTATAAACCACAGGGGCAACATCTACTGTACACTGGTTGTGGTACCTCTATTTTGTAGGTTCCACGTGATAAACTAGTGTACAACAGAAGAGTAAAATACTGCTAGTAATAAAATTAAGCAGTTTCTAATTAAATGGTCAAATTCAATTATAATTATACCATTTTAATTTAAAAAAACAATTATACAACTCATATAAGATAACTGAATGGGTCTCAAAGGGGAAACTGACATTTTAGTCCAAATCTTGTACTCTGATATGACTGGTACAACCAGTGTATGCCTGCCCACAGTTCTGCTCCGCACAACATATACTTTACCTCGTTCATATAACTGTTTTATTTCGGGATGCAGTAGTATTTACCTCAGCATATATTACCTGTGAGAGATCTATTATCCGCTATACTGTGTATCTAAGGATTTCTGGATAGGAGGTTCTGCTGTAATTTGGAGTATCATTGATATAATATTATAGATTTCCATGTAATGTTTATCACTGTTTCTCCAGTGTTGCTAGCAATCTTTTCCTCCTTAAAGCATTTAACAATGCTCTTAGCTATGACTGTGCAATGAGGAACAAGGAGATAATCCCGCAGCAGTATTACAAATGTCCTGTTTCTTCATTCTGGACTTTGAGTTATCTGCATCATCTCTCCTTTTATCATGCATTCAGTTTTTTACATAATAGTGACTTTACATTGCCTAGATGCTACATATGGGAGATTTAGTTTTCTCTTTGTGACTAGACATAATTACAAGTACTAATAATAATTTATTCTCCATTTTCTCACACAGGCGTTAATTTGTTGGTGGGCACTGAAAGTGGATTAATGCTGTTAGACAGGAGTGGTCAGGGAAAAGTGTACCCCCTCATCAACAGGAGGAGATTTCAGCAGATGGATGTCCTCGAAGGCTTAAATGTATTGGTCACTATATCAGGTAATGGAGTGCATCTATTAAGTGCTTTCAAGACGCTCACATTCTGAATACCCAAACTTTAATATTTGAGAGTACTGAATGCTAATAGTGAGGTGCTTGCATATGATGGACTGTTAACCTTATTTTACTGGCTGAGCACTATTAAAACATATTTCTCTGACGTCCTAGTGGATGCTGGGAACTCCGTAAGGACCATGGGAATAGACGGGCTCCGCAGGAGACTGGGCACTCTAAAGAAAAGATTAGGTACTATCTGGTGTGCACTGGCTCCTCCCTCTATGCCCCTCCTCCAGACCTCAGTTAGAATCTGTGCCCGGCCAGAGCTGGGTTCTCCTAGTGGGCTCTCCTGAGCTTACTAGTAAAGAAAGTATTTATTAGGTTTTTTATTTTCAGTGAGCTTCTGCTGGCAACAGACTCACTGCTACGTGGGACTAAGGGGAGAGAAGCAAACCTACCTGCTTGCAGCTAGCTTGTGCTTCTTAGGCTACTGGACACCATTAGCTCCAGAGGGTTCGAACACAGGCACCTGTCCTCGATCGTCCGTTCCCGGAGCCGCGCCGCCGTCCCCCTCGCAGAGCCAGAAGAACAGAAGCTTGAAGACGACGAAATCGGCGGCAGAAGACTCCTGTCTTCATTTAAGGTAGCGCACAGCACAGCAGCTGTGCGCCATTGCTCCCAGCACACTTACACACTCCGGTCACTGTAGGGTGCAGGGCGCTGGGGGGCGCCCTGGGCAGCAATTGAAGTACCTTTTGGCAATAAAAATACATATATACAGTCTGGCACTGTATATATGTAAAAACCCCTGCCATTTTTTTACACAGAAAGCGGGACAGAAGCCCGCCACTGAGGGGGCGGGGCCTTCTTCCTCAGCACACCAGCGCCATTTTCTCTTCACAGCTCCGCTGGAAGCAGCTCCCCAGGCTCTCCCCTGCAGTATCCAGGTACAAGAAGGGTAAAAAAGAGAGGGGGGGGGCACATAAATTTAGGCGCAAATAAAACATATAAGGCAGCTTATTATAAGTGAAAATCCCTGTGTTATATAGCGCTGTGGTGTGTGCTGGCATACTCTCTCTCTGTCTCCCCAAAGGACTTTGTGGGGTCCTGTCCTCAGTCTGAGCATTCCCTGTGTGTGTGCGGTGTGTCGGTACGGCTGTGTCGACATGTTTGAGGAGGAGGGTTACGTGGAGGCGGAGCAAGGGCAGATAAGTGTGGTGTCGCCCCCGTCGGGGCCGACACCTGATTGGATGGATATGTGGAAGGTCTTAAACGACAATGTAAGCTCCTTACATAAAAGGTTTGATGACGCTGCAGCCTTGGGACAGCCGGGGTCTCAGCCCGCGCCTGCCCAGGCGACTCAGAAACCGTCAGGGGCTCATAAACGCCCTCTATCTCAGATGGTTGACACAGATGTCGACACGGAGTCCGACTCCAGTGTCGACGATGTTGAGGCACATTTACAGTCTAAAATGACCAAGGCCATCCGATACATGATTATTGCAATGAAAGATGTATTACACATTTCTGAGATTAACCCTGTTAATACCAAGAGGGTTTATATGTTTGGGGAGAAAAAGCAGCCAGTGACTTTTCCCCCATCTGATGAATTAAATGAATTATGTGAAGAAGCGTGGAGTTCCCCTGATAAGAAACTAGTGATTTCTAAGAGGTTACTGATGGCGTACCCTTTCCCGTCAACGGACAGGTTACGTTGGGAAACATCCCCTAGGGTGGACAAGGCGCTGACACGCTTATCTAAAAAGGTGGCCCTGCCGTCTCGGGATACGGCCGCCCTAAAGGAGCCTGCGGATAGAAAGCAGGAAGCTATCCTGAAGTCAGTGTATACACACTCTGGTACTCTACTGAGACCTGCTATTGCTTCAGCCTGGATGTGTAGTGCTGTAGCAGCATGGACAGATACTCTGTCAGACGACATAGATTCCCTCGACAGGGATACTGTTTTGCTAACCCTGGGCCATATAAAAGACGTCGTCTTATATATGCGGGATGCTCAGAGGGACATTTGCCTGCTGGGCTCTAGAATTAATGCTATGTCCATTTCTGCCAGGAGGGTCTAATGGACTCGGCAATGGACAGGAGATGCTGATTCTAAAAAACACATGGAGGTTTTGCCTTATAAGGGTGAGGAATTGTTTGGGGACGGTCTATCGGACCTCGTGTCCACAGCGACAGCTGGAAAGTCGACTTTCTTGCCTCAGGTTTCCTCACAGCCTAAGAAAGCACCGTATTATCAAATGCAGTTCTTTCGTTCTCAGAAAGGCAAGAGGGTCAGGGGCGCATCCTTTCTTGGCAGGGGTAGAGGTAAGAAGCTGCACCATGCAGCCAGTTCCCAGGAACAAAAGTCCTCCCCTGCTTCCACTAAGTCCACCCCATGACGTTGGGGCTCCACAGGCGGAGCCAGGTGCGGTGGGGGCGCGTCTCCGAAACTTCAGCAACCAGTGGGGTTCGCTCACAGGTGGATCTCTGGGCTGTACAAATTGTATCTCAGGGATACAAGCTGGAATTCGAAGCGACTCCCCCCATGGCCTCTGCCTCTCAGACAGGACCTGCTGCAACAAGGGCCCCGTCTGTTCCAAGACTTACCGCGGCTGCGTTTGACGGCATGGCGGTTGAACGCCGGATCCTAGCGGAAAAAGGCATTCCGGATGAAGTTATTCCTACGCTGATAAAGGCTAGGAAGGACGTGACAGCAAAGCATTATCACCGTATATGGCGAAAATATGTTGCTTGGTGTGAGGCCAGGACGGCCCCTACAGAGGAATTCCAGCTGGGTCGATTCCTGCACTTCCTACAGTCAGGGGTGACTATGGGCCTAAAATTGGGGTCCATAATTCCAGATTTCGGCCCTATCCATTTTCTTTCAAAAAGAAATGGCTTCACTGCCTGAGGTTCAGATGTTTGTTAAGGGAGTGCTGCATATTCAGCCCCCTTTTGTTCCACCAGTGGCACCCTGGGATCTTAACGTTGTGTTGGATTTCCTGAAATTCCACTGGTTTGAGCCACTTAAGACCGTGGAACTAAAGTATCTCACGTGGAAAGTGGTCATGCTGTTGGCCTTAGCATCGGCTAGGCGTGTGTCGGAATTGGCGGCTTTGTCATGTAAAAGCCATATCTGATCTTCCATATGGACAGGGCAGAATTGAGGACTCGTCCCCAATTTCTCCCAAAGGTGGTATCATCGTTTCATTTGAACCAACCTATTGTGGTGCCTGCGGCTACTCGGGACTTGGAGGACTCCAAGTTGCTGGACGTAGTCAGGGCTTTGAAAATATGTTTCCAGAACGGCTGGAGTCAGGAAGACTGACTCGCTGTTTATCCTGCATGCACCCAACAAGCTGGGTGCTCCTGCTTCAAAGCAAACTATTGCTCGCTGGATCTGTAGCACGATTCAGCTGGCTCATTCTGCGGCTGGATTGCCGCATCCAAAATCCGTAAAAGCCCATTCCACAAGGAAGTTGGGCTCTCTTCTTAGGCGGCTGCCCGAGGGGTCTCGGCTTTACAGCTTTGCCGAGCGGCTACTTGGTCGGGTTCAAACACCTTTGCAAAGTTCTACAAGTTTGATACCCTGGCTGAGGAGGACCTTGTGTTTGCTCATTTGGTGCTGCAGAGTCATCCGCACTCTCCCGCCCGTTTGGGAGATTTGGTATAATCCCCATGGTCCTTACGGAGTTCCCAGCATCCACTAGGACGTCAGAGAAAATAAGAATTTACTCACCGGTAATTCTATTTCTCGTAGTCCGTAGTGGATGCTGGGCGCCCGTCCCAAGTGCGGACTTTCTGCAATACGTGTATATAGTTATTGCTTAAATAAGGGTTATTGTTATGAGCCATCCGTTGAGTGAGGCTCAGTTGTTGTTCATACTGTTAACTGGGTAAGGTTATCACAAGTTGTACGGTGTGATTGGTGTGGCTGGTATGAGTCTTACCCTGGATTCCAAAAATCCTTTCCTTGTAATGTCAGCTCTTCCGGGCACAGTTTCCCTAACTGAGGTCTGAAGGAGGGGCATAGAGGGAGGAGCCAGTGCACACCAGATAGTACCTAATCTTTTCTTTAGAGTGCCCAGTCTCCTACGGAGCCAGTCTATTCCCATGGTCCTTACGGAGTTCCCAGCATCCACTACGGACTACGAGAAATAGAATTACCGGTGAGTAAATTCTTATTTTCTCATACATCCTAGAGGATGCTGGGGATGCTTCAAGAACCATGGGGTATAGACGGGATCCGCAGGAGACATGGGCACACTCTAAGACTTTGGGTGTAAACTGGCTCCTCCCTCTATGCCCCTCCTGCAGACTCCAGTTAGATTCTGTGCCCAGGGAGACTGGTCACAAGCAGGGGATCTCTACTGAGTTTCTCTGAAAAAAGACTTTGTTAGGTTTTTTATGTTCAGGGAGCACTGCTGGCAACAGGGTCCCTGCTTCGAGGGACTGAGGGGAGAGAAGCATACCTACTTCTGTGAGTTCAAAGGCTCTGCTTCTTAGGCTACTGGACACCATTAGCTCCACAGGGTTCGATCACTTGGTGCGCCTAGCTGCTCGTTCCTGGAGCCGCGCCGTCACCCCCCCTTGCAGAGCCAGAAGAAAGAAGCCGGGTGAGTAAAAGAAGAAAAGAAGACTTCAGTGACGGCAGAAGACTTCAGGTCCTGAGGTACCGCGCAGCGGTCGCGCTGCGCGCCATGCTCCCAATCACACAGCGGCACTGACAGGGTGCAGGGTGCAGGGGGGCACCCTGAGCAGCATGGGGACCTGAAAGGACTGGCAAAAGTATATGTAAAGTGCCTAGGCACTCAATATAGACCCCCACCAGTATAAAAATGTTAAATTGAGCGGGACTGAAGCGCGCTGGTGTAGGGTCTGTCCCCTATACCCCAGTGTGATTGTAGGTGTCGGTACGTGTGTGTCAACATGTCTGAGGCTGAGTGCTCTTCCCAGGAGTAGGCTGGAATGGGGACAGATAAGGCTGTGGGAGTGACCGTGTCGGCACCGCTGAATGGGTAAATATGTTGAGTGTTTTGAATGCAAATGTGTCTCGGTTGACTAAGAGATTAGATAAATCAGAGTCTAAGAACCAGACATGGAGGAAATCCATGGAAGATGCACTGTCACAAGCTCAGACCCCTTCGGGGTCACAGAAACGTGCATTTACCCAGATAGCAGATACAGATACCGACACGGACTCTGTTTCCAGTGTCGACTATAGTGATGCCAGATTAAATCCTAAACTGGCTAAGTGCATTCAGTACATGATTGTGGCAATAAAAGACGTATTACATATCACGGAGGACCCCGCTGTTCCTAAAACTAGGGTCTGTATGTTTAAAGGAAAGAAACCTGAGGTAACGTTTCCTCCCTCTCATGAACTGAACGCTCTTTTTGAAAAGGCTTGGGAAAATCCTGACAAGAAGGTGCAGGTCCCCAAAAGAATTCCAGTGGCATATCCGTTCCCGTCGGGGACAGGGAAAAGTGGGAGTCAACCCCCACATTGGACAAAGCTCTATTGCGTCTGTCCAAGAAGGTGGCGCTTCCGTCTCCTGACACGGCAGCCCTAAAGGATCCTGCGGATCGTAAGCAGGAAAATACACTAAAATCCATTTGTCACTACAGGTTCGCTACTCAGGCCTGCCGTTGCTTCGGCATGGGTGAGTAGCGCTATTGAAAAATGGGCAGATAACTTGTCATCTGAGATAGATACCCTGGACAGGGATAACGTGCTTTTGACTCTGGGTCATATCAGGGACGCTGCAGCATATTTAAAAGAAGCTGCAAGGGATATTGGCCTTTTGGGAGCAAGGGCCAATGCCATGGCTGTCTCGGCTAGAAGGGCATTGCGGATTCATCAATGGAATGCTGATGCTGACTCGAAGAAGGCGATGGAGTCTCTACCGTTTAACGGTAGTGTCTTGTTTGGTGACGGCCTCACTGACCTGGTATCTACGGCTACCACGGGTAAGTCGTCATTTTTACCTTATGTTTCCGTGCAACAAAAGAAAACGCCCCAATATCAGATGCAGTTCTTTCGGCCCAATAAATACAAAAAAAGGACGAGGATCCTCCTTCCTTGCTGCGAGAGGAAGAAGAAAGGGAAAAAGGTCACAGGCTGTGGCAAGTTCCCAAGAACAGAAGTCCCCCTCGGCTTCTACCAAATCCACCGCATGACGCTGGGGCTCCACTGTGGGAGTCCGCTCCAGTGGGGGCACGTCTCAAACTCTTCACTCAGGTCTGGGCTCGCTCGGCCCTGGATCCTTGGACATTAGAAATAGTGACCCAAGGGTACAAATTAGAGTTTCAAGATGTGCCCCCTCACCGATTTTTCAAATCTGCCTTGCCAGCTTCTCTTCCAGAAAGGGAGGTGGTATGCGCTGCGATACTAAAGCTGTGTCAAAATAAAGTTATTGTCACGGTACCCCTGTCGCAACGGGGGAAGGGTTTTTATTTGAGTCTGTTCATGGTACCAAAGCCGGATGGCTCAGTCAGACCGATTCTGAACCTAAAATCCCTCAATTTCTTTCTAAAAAAATTTAAATTCAAGATGGAATCTCTCCGAGCAGTGATCTCCAGTCTGGAGGAAGGGGATTTTATGGTGTCGCTCGACATAAAGGATGCCTACATACACGTTCCTATATATCATCCACATCAGGCTTACCTGAGGTTTGCGGTTCAGGATTGTCATTACCAATTTCAGACGTTGCCGTTTGGTCTGTCCACGGCTCTGAGGATTTTCACCAAGGTTATGGCAGAAATTATGGTTCTCCTGCGCGAGCAGGGAATCACAATTATCCCGTACTTGGACGATCTCCTCATAAAGGCGAGATCCAAGGAGCAATTGCTGAAAAACGTTGCGCTCTCTGACGATTCTGCAACAACATGGTTGGCTCCTAAACTTGCCAACATCACAATTGGTTCCGACGACACGGCTGTCGTTCCTGGGTATGATTCTGGATACAGAATTACAGAGAGTCTTTCTTCCAGTGGAAAAGGCTCTGGAAGTACAGAACATGGTAAAACAGATTCTGAAACCGGCAAGAGTGTCGATTCTCAGACAACATTACAGCAGTGGAGTACATAAACTGCCAGGGCGGAACAAGGAGCAGAGCGGCAATGGCCGAGGCCACGAAGGTTCTTCGCTGGGCGGAAAGACATGCCAGCGCTCTGTCAACGGTCTTCATTCCAGGAGTCGACAACTGGGAAGCAGACTTCCTCAGCAGACACGATCTCCATCCAGGAGAGTGGGGTCTTCAGCAAGAGGTCTTTGCAGAAGTGACAATTCGTTGGGGAATTCCTCAAATAGACATGATGGCGTCACGCCTCAACAAGAAACTTCAGAGATATTGTTCCAGGTCAAGGGACCCTCAAGCGCTAGCCGTGGACGCCCTAGTGACACCATGGGTGTTTCCGTCGGTATATGTGTTCCCTCCACTTCCTCTCATTCCAAAAGTGATAAAGATGGTACGAAGAACAAGAGTTCAGGCGATACTCATTGTTCCAGATTGGCCAAGGAGGGCCTGGTATCCAGATCTTCAAGAATTACTCATAGAAGATCCCTGGCCTCTTCCTCTACGGGAGGACCTTTTACAGCAAGGACCGCGGCTGCGTTTGACAGCATGGCGGTTGAACGCCAAATCCTATCCCGGAAGGGTATTCCCAGTGAAGTCATTCCCACACTACTTCTTCACGCTAGAAAAGAAGTAACGGCAAAGCATTACCACCGTATTTGGAGGAAATATGTGTCTTGGTGTGAATCCAAGAAGGCTCCTACGGAAGAGTTTCAGCTGGGGCGTTTGCTCCATTTTTTGCAAGCAGGTGTGGATGCGGGCCTAAAGTACAAATTTCGGCTTTGTCAATCTTCTTTCAGAAAGAATTGGCCTCCCTTCCAGAAGTTCAGACCTTCGTGAAAGGCGTGCTGCACATCCAACTTCCATTTTTGCCGAGGGGTCCCGGCATTACAGCTTTGCCGAGCTGCTACTTGGCAGGATCAAACACCTTTGCGAAGTTTTACAAGTTTGATACCCTGGCTGAGGAGGACCTCTTGTTTGGTCAATCGGTGCTGCAAAGTCATCCGCACTCTCCCGCCCGTTCTAGTGCTTTGGTATAAACCCCATGGTTCTTGAAGCATCCCCAGGACGTATGAGAAAATAGGATTTTAATACCTGCCGGTAAATCCTTTTCTCTTAGTCCGTAGAGGATGCTGGGCACCCATCCCTGTGCAGATGCTATCTGCAGTACTTGTTTAATAGTTATTGCTTGTGTTACACAAAGGTTGTGTTTCGGTTATGGTCAGCCTGTTGCTGATTTTGTTCATGCCGTTGACTGGACTGTTTGCTAATGCCATGTTGTACGGCGTGTTTTGTGGTGTGAGCTGGTGTGTGTCTCACCCTAAGTTTAACAATAAATCCTTTTCCTCGAAATGTCCGTCTCCCTGGGCACAGTTCCTATAACTGGAGTCTGGAGGAGGGGCATAGAGGGAGAAGCCAGTTCACACCCATTCAAAGTCTTAGAGTGTGCCCAAGTCTCCTGCGGATCCCGTCTATACCCCATGGTTCTTGAAGTATCCCCAGCATCCTCTACGGACTAAGAGAAAAGGATTTACCGGTAGGTATTAAAATCCTATTTCTCTGACGTCCTAGTGGATGCTGGGAACTCCGTAAGGACCATGGGGAATAGCGGCTCCGCAGGAGACTGGGCACAAAAGTAAAGCTTTAGGACTACCTGGTGTGCACTGGCTCCTCCCCCTATGACCCTCCTCCAAGCCTCAGTTAGATTTGTGTGCCCGGCCGAGAAGGGTGCACACTAGGGGCTCTCCTGAGCTTCTTAGTGAAAGTTTAGTTTTAGGTTTTTTATTTTCAGTGAGACCTGCTGGCAACAGGCTCACTGCATCGAGGGACTAAGGGGAGAAGAAGCGAACCTACCTAAGTGGTGGTAGCTTGGGCTTCTTAGGCTACTGGACACCATTAGCTCCAGAGGGACCGAACACAGGCCCAGCCTCGGAGCTCGGTCCCAGAGCCGCGCCGCCGGCCCCCTTACAGAGCCAGAAGCAAGAAGAGGTCCGGAAAAATCGGCGGCAGAAGACATCAGTCTTCAACAAGGTAGCGCACAGCACTGCAGCTGTGCGCCATTGTTACTCAGGCACACTTCACACTCCGGTCACTGAGGGTGCAGGGCGCTAGGGGGGGGCGCCCTGAGCAGCAATGTAAACACCTTGGCTGGCATAAATACACCACATATAACCCCCAGGGCTATATGGATGTATTTTAACCCCTGCCAGAACTCACCAAAAAGCGGGAGAAAAGGCCTCCGAGAAGGGGGCGGAGCCTATCTCCTCAGCACACGGGCGCCATTTTCCATCACAGCTCCGCTGGAAGGACGTCTCCCTGACTCTCCCCTGCAGTCCTGCACTACAGAAAAGGGTAAAAAAGAGAGGGGGGCACTAATTTGGCGCAGTTTTAATACTAACAGCAGCTATAAAGGGAAAAGCACATTTTATAGTGGTATTCCTGTCTATATATAGCGCTCTGGTGTGTGCTGGCATACTCTCCCTCTGTCTCCCCAAAGGGCTAGTGGGGTCCTGTCCTCTATCAGAGCATTCCCTGTGTGTGTGCGGTGTGTCGGTACGATTGTGTCGACATGTTTGAGGAGGAAAATGAGATGGAGGCGGAGCAATTGCCTATTATAGAGTTGTCACCCCCTAGGGAGGCGACACCTGAGTGGATGAGCTTATGGAAGGAATTGCGTGACAGTGTCAGCTCTTTACGACAGACAGTTGACGACATGAGACAGCCGGCTACTCAGCTTGTGCCTTTCCAGGGGTCTCAAACGCCATCAGGGGCTTTAAAACGCCCATTACCTCAAATGGCAGACACAGACACGGATACTGACTCCAGTGTCGATGATGAGGAGACAAACGTGACTTCCACTAGGGCCACACGTTACATGATTGAAGCAATGAAAAATGTATTGCATATCTCTGATAATACAAGTACCACTAAAAAGGGTATTATGTTTGGTGAGAAAAAACTGCCTGTAGTTTTTCCTGTATCCGAGGAATTAAATGAAGTGTGTGATGAGGCGTGGGTTTCCCCCGATAAAAAACTGATAATTCCTAAAAGGTTATTGGCATCGTACCCTTTCCCGCCAGAGGATAGGGCACGTTGGGAAACACCCCCTAGGGTGGATAAAGCGCTCACACGCTTGTCTAAACAGGTAGCACTACCTTCTCCTGATACGGCCGCCCTAAAGGAACCTGCCGATAGAAAGCTGGAGAATATCCTAAAATGTATATACACTCACACGGGTGTTATACTGCGACCAGCAATCGCCTCAGCCTGGATGTGCAGTGCGGGCCTGGCGTGGTCGGATTCCCTGACTGAAAATATGGATACCCTAGATAGGGACAGTATATTACTGACTATAGAGCATTTGAAGGATGCATTTCTATATATGCGTGATGCACAGAGGGATATTTGCCGACTGGCATCAAGAGTTAGCGCGCTGTCCATTTCTGCAAGAAGAGGTTTATGGACGCGGCAGTGGTCAGGTGATGCGGATTCTAAAAGGCACATGGAAGTATTGCCTTATAAGGGGGAGGAGTTATTTGGGGTAGGTCTATCAGACCTGGTAGCCACGGCAACTGCTGGAAAATCCACATTTTTACCCCAGGTAGCTTCTCAACCTAAGAAGACGCCGTATTATCAGGCGCAGTCCTTTCGGCCCCATAAGGGCAAGCGGGCAAAAGGCGCCTCATTTCTGCCCCGTGGCAGAGGGAGAGGAAAAAGGCTGCAACAAACAGCCAGTTGCCAGGAACAAAAGCCCTCTCCCGCCTCCGCAAAGTCCTCAGCATGACGCTGGGGCTTTACAAGCGGACTCCGGCACGGTGGGGGCCCGTCTCAAGAAGTTCAGTGCGCAGTGGGCCCACTCGCAAGTGGACCCCTGGATCCTTCAGGTGGTATCTCAGGGGTACAAATTGGAATTCGAGACGTCTCCCCCTCGCCGTTTGCTAAAGTCTGCTTTACCGACGTCTCCCTCAGACAGGGAGGCAGTATTGGAAGCCATTCACAAGCTGTATTCCCAGCAGGTGATAATCAAGGTACCCTTCCTACAACAGGGAAAAGGGTACTATTCCACACTATTTGTGGTACCGAAGCCGGACGGCTCGGTGAGACCAATTTTAAACCTAAAATCCTTGAACACTTACATACAAAGGTTCAAATTCAAGATGGAGTCACTCAGAGCAGTGATTGCAAACCTGGAAGAAGGGGACTATATGGTGTCTCTGGACATCAAAGATGCTTACCTAACTCCTTCGAAGGAAGGGAGTTTTAGTTATCCCTTACTTGGACGATCTCCTGATAAGGGCAAGATCCAGGGAACAGTTGGAAGTCGGAGTAGCACTATCTCAGATAGTGCTGCGCCAGCACGGTTGGATTCTCAATATTCCAAAATCGCAGCTGATCCCGACGACACGACTTCTATTCCTAGGGATGATCCTGGACACAGTCCAGAAAAAGGTGTTTCTCCCGGAGGAGAAAGCCAGGGAGTTATCCAAACTAGTCAGAAATCTCCTAAAACCAGGCCAAGTCTCAGTGCATCAATGCACAAGGGTCCTGGGAAAGATGGTGGCTTCTTACGAAGCAATCCCATTCGGCAGATTCCACGCAAGAACCTTCCAGTGGGATCTGCTAGAGAAATGGTCCGGGTCGCATCTTCAGATGCATCAGCGCATAATCTTGTCACCAAGGACAAGGGTGTCTCTCCTGTGGTGGTTGCAGAGTGCTCATCTTCTAGAGGGCCGCAGATTCGGCATTCAGGACTGGGTCCTGGTGACCACGGATGCCAGCCTGAGAGGCTGGGGAGCAGTCACACAGGGAAGAAATTTCCAGGGCTTGTGGTCAAGCCTGGAGACATCACTTCACATAAATATCCTGGAGCTATGGGCCATCTACAATGCTCTAAGCCTAGCAAGACCTCTGCTTCAAGGTCAGCCGGTGCTGATCCAGTCAGACAACATCACGGCAGTCGCCCACGTAAACAGACAGGGCGGCACAAGAAGCAGGAGGGCAATGGCAGAAGTTGCAAGGATTCTTCGCTGGGCGGAAAATCATGTGATAGCACTGTCAGCAGTGTTCATTCCGGGAGTGGACAACTGGGAAGCAGACTTCCTCAGCAGACACGACCTCCACCCGGGAGTGTGGGGACTTCACCCAGAAGTCTTCCACATGATTGTGAACCGTTGGGAAAAACCAAAGGTGGACATGATGGCGTCCCGCCTCAACAAAAAACTAGACATGTATTGCGCCAGGTCAAGGGACCCTCAGGCAATAGCTGTGGACGCTCTGGTAACACCGTGGGTGTACCAGTCAGTGTATGTGTTCCCTCCTCTGCCTCTCATACCCAAGGTACTGAGAATCATAAGAAGGAGAGGAGTAAGGACTATACTCGTGGCTCCGGATTGGCCAAGAAGGACTTGGTACCCGGAACTTCAAGAGATGCTCACAGAGGACCCGTGGCCTCTACCTCTAAGAAGGGACCTGCTCCAGCAGGGACCCTGTCTGTTCCAAGACTTACCGCGGCTGCGTTTGACGGCATGGCGGTTGAACGCCGGATCCTGAAGGAAAAAGGCATTCCGGATGAAGTCATCCCTACCCTGATCAAAGCCAGGAAGGATGTAACCGTACAGCATTATCACCGTATTTGGCGTAAATATGTTGCGTGGTGCGAGGCCAGGAAGGCCCCTACAGAGGAATTTCAACTGGGTCGTTTCCTGCATTTCCTGCAAACAGGACTGTCTATGGGCCTAAAATTAGGGTCCATTAAGGTTCAAATTTCGGCCCTGTCGATTTTCTTCCAGAAAGAACTGGCTTCAGTTCCTGAAGTTCAGACGTTTGTCAAGGGGGTACTGCATATACAGCCTCCTTTTGTGCCTCCAGTGGCACTTTGGGATCTCAATGTAGTTTTGGGGTTCCTAAAATCACATTGGTTTGAACCACTCACCACTGTGGACTTAAAATATCTCACATGGAAAGTGGTAATGCTGTTGGCCCTGGCTTCAGCCAGGCGTGTCTCAGAATTGGCGGCTTTATCCTATAAAAGCCCTTACCTAATTTTTCAAACGGACAGGGCAGAATTAAGGACTCGTCCTCAATTTCTCCCTAAGGTGGTTTCAGCGTTTCACTTGAACCAGCCTATTGTGGTACCTGCGGCTACTAGGGACTTGGAGGACTCCAAGTTGCTGGACGTAGTCAGGGCCCTGAAAATATATGTTTCCAGGACGGCTGGAGTCAGAAAATCTGACTCGCTGTTTATCCTGTATGCACCCAACAAGCTGGGTGCTCCTGCTTCTAAGCAGACTATTGCTCGTTGGATTTGTAGTACAATTCAGCTTGCACATTCTGTGGCAGGCCTGCCACAGCCAAAATCTGTAAAAGCCCATTCCACAAGGAAGGTGGGCTCATCTTGGGCGGCTGCCCGAGGGGTCTCGGCTTTACAACTTTGCCGAGCAGCTACTTGGTCAGGGGCAAACACGTTTGCTAAATTCTACAAATTTGATACCCTGGCTGAGGAGGACCTGGAGTTCTCTCATTCGGTGCTGCAGAGTCATCCGCACTCTCCCGCCCGTTTTGGAGCTTTGGTATAATCCCCATGGTCCTTACGGAGTTCCCAGCATCCACTAGGACGTCAGAGAAAATAAGAATTTACTTACCGATAATTCTATTTCTCGTAGTCCGTAGTGGATGCTGGGCGCCCATCCCAAGTGCGGATTGTCTGCAATACTTGTACATAGTTATTGTTACAAAAATCGGGTTATTATTGTTGTGAGCCATCTTTTCAGAGGCTCCTCTGTTATCATGCTGTTAACTGGGTTCAGATCACAGGTTGTACGGTGTGATTGGTGTGGCTGGTATGAGTCTTACCCGGGATTCAAAATCCTTCCTTATTGTGTACGCTCGTCCGGGCACAGTATCCTAACTGAGGCTTGGAGGAGGGTCATAGGGGGAGGAGCCAGTGCACACCAGGTAGTCCTAAAGCTTTACTTTTGTGCCCAGTCTCCTGCGGAGCCGCTATTCCCCATGGTCCTTATGGAGTTCCCAGCATCCACTACGGACTACGAGAAATAGAATTATCGGTAAGTAAATTCTTATTTTTTGCAGTGAAAGTGCTGCACAATTCACAGTTGTAATGTAGTCATTTAGAAAAAAAATTTAATGTGTATTTTTTCAGGAAAAAAGAACAAGCTGAGAGTGTATTACTTGTCCTGGCTGAGAAATAAAATCCTTCGTAATGACCCAGAGGTGGAGAAGAAGCAGGGCTGGACAACTGTGGGGGACTTGGAAGGCTGTGTGCACTATAAAGTTGGTACGTGGCTAGCTCTGAAAGTGTCCCCTGAATTATGGCTACATATACTAGTTTATACTAGTTATTCATGTAGAAGCTTTGCTAAATCATCGTTAAATATAAATGTTTCAGTGAAATATGAGAACTGTAAAATACTAGAGCAGAAATCCTCATTTCCTTACATAACAACATCTGTGAAAATGGAGGATGAATGTTTAAACTTAAATGATTATTAAACTTAAAATACTATTTCATCTAATTGGTAAGGGAGCTAATATAGAGGGTAATTCTGAGTTGATCGCAGCAGGAACTTTGTTAGCAGTTGGGCAAAACCATGTGCACTGCAGGGGTGGCAGATAGAACATGTGCAGAGAGAGTTAGATTTGGGTGGGGTGTGTTCAATCTGCAATCTAAATTGCAGTGTAAAAATAAAGCAGCCAGTATTTACTCCGCACAGAAACAAAATAACCCACCCAAATCTCTCTCTCTGCAAATGTTATATCTGCCCCCCCCCCCCCCCCCTGCAGTGCACATGGTTTAGCCCAACTGCTAAAAATGTCCTGCTGCGATCAACTTGGAATTACCCCCATAGTTTGCAAATATTTATGTAGATTTATATGTTTACAAAATTGAGTATATTTACGTAGCATTTAATCTTGTTAGATGATGGTATATTCAAGATAACACACTGCAGTATTGTGTTCAGTGTCGATTGCACACTAATCTAATTTTTAAAGATTTATGGAGATATACGTATATGTGTCGTCTTACATACCTGTTGCAGTTACGCTAAACAGCCCTTCAAGTTGCGCCATGCCATGGTGGGACTCTGTAGTGCAAGAGTCTGTTTTTTGCGTCTTTTGCCGCGAAAATGCACAATGTAATGGAGCATGCCTATATTCTGTTTGTGACTGCATTTGCATACAAAATGCTATGCTACAGTGTTTTCCTGCCACATATAATTTTAATCAGCTGAAGCTTCTCTGCGCACTGTTGCAAAAGATGCAAAACACGGCACTTACGTGTTATATGTAACGTGACTTGAAGCGCATGGAGCAAAGTTGTAAGAGGACACATCTACACATGTCCAATGGTATGTAGGCCTCCCATCTAATGAGTGTCCTCAGTCTCTTTAGCCACACTCCTCTCTAACATATATATATTATCTATAATTTATAAGGTGCCAGACAATAAGAAACCCGATTACAGACATTATATAAATTCACATCTCTACATACAGGTTGAGTATCCTTTATCCAAAATTCAAAATCCCACATTTTTGGGTCCTTTTCTGAGATAATGACATATATATATTATTTGTATATAGAGATCTATTATAGATATATAATATACATATATATGTGTCATTATCTCGGTAGGGGACCCAAAAATGTGTGATTTTAAATTTTGGATAATGAATACTCAACCTGTAGTATAAAATAAAGTCTCCTGTAGACGTCTGTTTGTTTGTTTGTTTGTTTGTTTGTGTGTTTGTTTGGGCTAATTTCGAGAACCACTGTACGGATTTTGATGCATTTTCCTCAATCCTAAAGGGGTGGTCTTCAGGTTGCCGAATGTCGGGATCCCGGCGCTGGAATCCCGACACCTGGCATACCGACAGATATTCTCCCTCGTGGGGGTCCACGACCCCCCTGGAGGGAGAATAAATAGCGTGGCATGCATAGCGCACCACCGAGCCCGCAAAGGTGCTCATTTGCGCTCGCCACGCTGTCGGTATGCTGGCGGTCGGGCTCCCGGCGCCGGTATGCTGGTCGCCGGGAGCCCGGCCGCCGGCATACCATACTACACCCTTCTAAAGCACATTTGTCAAGGAAGGTTTAGGTATAAAACATTAAAGTCCGTCCAGTGTTTCTTGAGATTAGCCTGAACAGACAGACGCCTACCGAGAGGCTAGAGCAGAGGTTCCCAAACGCGGTACTCAAGGCACCCCAACAGTCCAGGTTTTAGGTATATCCATGGCTCAGCACAGATGGTTAAATCAAATTGACTAAGGTGCTAATTAAGTCACCTGTGGCCAAAGCATGGATACATTTAAAACCAGGACCGTTGGGATGCTTTGAGGACTGCCTTTGGGAACCTATGGGCTAGAGATACTATGTAGAGAAGGGAGGAGGGGCGTTGCCTGCTAAATTCCCAGCCGGACGTGTCTCCCGGAGCTTCCGCAACAGACAGCCTTAATAGGTGTTTAGAGGACCCCCTTGCTGGTCTTCGAGCTCCCCTAAGTGCCTGCTTATTTACCCCCGCCTGGCACTCCCTTCTGCGCTTTGTCCCAGGGCTGCGACTTGCTGATTTCCACCGCAGCCTCCTCTGGATGGTGAAACCATGGGCTCAAGAAGTGGGTGACAGAACACTGTCTCCAGCATCGGAGGTTTGTGGTGGCTGAAGGCGCTAAGAGGAGACGCTTGTGGTTGGTGTCCATATAGTGCAATGGAGCCACAGTCTGACACTAGAGGGCTGATGCTGCGGTAAGTGCTGGTGTGACTGTACTCAGCCTGAGGTGCTCAGTCAGCCCATGTTAATAAATTGATATAGCCTTAGATCAGTCTGCTGTAGACTCCATTTTTATTAATAGTGGGTGTTGAGAGCAGGAGTTTTGTGGCTGTCAAGGCCCACCTGTTATTTTGGAAATCTTATAAGACTTTGGTTAAAAAAGGCTACCACCGTAAAGTCAACATTGTTCCTGTGCGAAGCCTGGTGTGTCGCTAGTAGCTACATAGTTAAAGTGTGCAGTTAACATAATTATGTGGAGAAGACAAAGGTGAGTGGACCCTGCTTATTAGTCTACAATCTAAAGTGAATATGGGTAGACACAGTTGTCTACCCATAGACTGTTCTTGGTTGTAACACTCCCAAATGAGTTCCAAACTAGCTGTGGAAGCAATCTCCACATGGGCTGTTTGCCAAAAGTTTTTTTTGAGTGGGTTTCCATAGCCCATCAATCACACACATACCTGAGATCACCAATGGTCTAATTCTGATGCGGTTGCTGTCACTGGTGCATCTTTGGAAGCAACAGTGATAGCGCTGTATGGTAATGCAGCATGAGGCGTCTATTACAAGCAGACGCCTTGTGCTGCGGTAGTGATCCAGGACACAGCATCAATCACTCAGTCACCATCGGGTGGCTTAGAGGCACCTAAAGTCACAGAGGCCTGGAAATCTTCATCCTACAACGGAGATCCCTGACCTCTTCACACCCCCCAAACGGCAGCAGATTGTCAATCACTGACAGTCTGCTGTCATGCTGCTTGAGATGTCGCAGGACCCATACGCGCATGTGTAGAATGGGTCCTGCGAATGCACAAAGTACCAAACATTGGTACTTTGTGCATTTGCACAGGATATCGCAGGAGTGACCACGCCTGATGACCCCTGAATGCACAGCGCACTTTCCTGTTTCAGCATGATACACAAAGGGAAGTCCATAAAAAAAAAATATTTGCTGGGTTTGGCGTATAAGAACTTAAATGGAATACCCAGAGCCCTGACCTTAACACCATAAACACCTTTGGGAAGAATTGGAACACCAACTGCGATCTAGGCCTTCTCGTCCAAAATCTTTGCCCGACTTCGTTAATGCTTTTGTGACTGAATGGATGGGAATACTTACACAGTCTTCCCAGCAGAGTGGAGGTTGTTACTGTAACAGGGGGTGCCAACACCATATCAGTGCCTATAGTTTTGGACAGAGATGTTTAATAAGCACACGTTTGGGTGTCCACATACTTCTGGCCATGTATATGTATAACAGTCTTTTGGAAAAGTGTATTCCTTGATAGTGCTTGCTACAGCCTGTGTGAATTTCTGTTAGATGTGTGTGCTACACATCCTATGCACTGCACGGCTTCCATACTGCAGATAGAAGTGTTGGACACCGAAGCAGGAGGAACATAACGGAACTCCTAGGACCCTAACTCATGGCTATTCTGTGTGTAAACCAGGTCAACGTTTTCTATAGAAATTTTCTACCAATATATGGATTACATGACGTACAGAATTTCATATTTCCTGCACACAATGCAGTGATCATATTTAAGGCTAATGTATCTTCCAAGGTGCAATTTCTAACTAGACTTCTTTCCAATAATGGTAACCATTGTATTGTGTTGTATACATTTTCCTAGTTTAATTTTATTATCTTTCTTTCTTTCTTCTTAGTAAAATATGAGCGGATCAAGTTTTTGGTAATTGCTCTAAAGAGTTCAGTGGAAGTCTATGCCTGGGCGCCAAAGCCATATCATAAGTTCATGGCCTTTAAGGTAGGTATTGATATTTGCTGAAATGGATTTCTCTAACGTCCTAGTGGATGCTGGGAACTCCGTAAGGACCATGGGGAATAGCGGGCTCCGAAGGAGGCTGGGCACTCTAGAAAGATCTTAACTACCTGGTGCGCACTGGCTCCTCCCACTATGACCCTCCTCCAAGCCTCAGTTAGATTTCGTGCCCGGCCGAGGTTGGATGCACACTAGGGGCTCTCCTGAGCTCTTAGAAAGTTATAGTCTTAGAATTTGTTATTTTCAGTGAGACCTGCTGGCAACAGGCTCACTGCAGCGAGGGACTAAGGGGAGAAGAAGCGAACTCGCCTGCTTGCAGCCGGATTGGGCTTCTTAGGCTACTGGACACCATTAGCTCCAGAGGGATCGACCGCAGGCCCAGCCTTGATGTTCGGTCCCGGAGCCGCGCCGCCGTCCCCCTTACAGAGCCAGAAGCAAGAAGATGGTCCGGAAAATCGGCGGCATGAAGACTCTGTCTTCACCAAGGTAGCGCACAGCACTGCAGCTGTGCGCCATTGCTCCTCTCACACACTTCACACTCCGGTCACTGAGGGTGCAGGGCGCTGGGGGGGGGCGCCCTGAGGCAGCAATAAAAACACCTTGGCTGGCTAAAATACCTCAATATATGGGCCCAGGGGCTATATATGAGGTAAATACCCCTGCCAGAATTCCATAAAAAACGGGAGAATAGGCCGCGAAAAAGGGGCGGAGCCTATCTCCTCAGCACACTGGCGCCATTTTTCCCTCACAGCTCGGCTGGAAGGAAGCTCCCTGGCTCTTCCCTGCAATTCTACAGTACAGTAAGAGGGAAAAGAGAGGGGGGGCATTAAAATTGGCAGTATATACAGTATATTATATAAAAAGCAGCTATTAGGGACATAACTCAGTTAGTCCCTGTATATATATAGCGCTCTGGTGTGTGCTGGCATACTCTTACTCTGTCCCCCCAAAGGGCTTTTGTGGGTCCTGTCCTCGTTTAGAGCATTCCCTGTGTGTCTGTGGTGTGTCGGTACGGCTGTGTCGACATGTTGAATGAGGAGGCTTATATGGTGACAGAACAGAGGCCGATATATGTGATGTCGCCCCCTGTGGGGCCGACACCAGAGTGGATGGATAGGTGAAAGGTATTAACCGACAGTGTCAACTCCTTACATAAAAGGGTGGATGACGTAACAGCTGTGGGACAGCCGGCTTCGCAGCCCGCGCCTGCCCAGGCGTCTCAAAGGCCATCAGGGGCTCAAAAACGCCCGCTCTCTCAGATGGCAGACACAGATGTCGACACGGAGTCTGACTCCAGTGTCGACAAGGTGGAGACATATACACAATCCACTAGGAACATCCGTGACGTGATCCCGGCAATAAAAAATGTGTTATACATTTCTGACTTTAACCCAAGCACCTCTAAAAATGGGTTTTAGGTTTGGGGAGAAAAAACAGGCAGTGTTTTGTTCCCCCATCAGATGAATAAATGAAGTGTGTGAAAGCGTGGGTTCCCCCGTTAAGAAACTGGTAATTTATAAAAAGTTACTGATGGCGTACCCTTTCCCGCCAGGTGGATAAGTTACGCTGGGAGATATCCCCTAGGGGTGGATAAGGCGCTCACACGTTTTTGTCAAAAAAGGTGGCACTGCCGTCTTAGGATACGGCCACTTTAATAGGTACCTGTTGATAAAAAACAGGAGGCTATCCTGAAGTCTGTATTTACACACTCGGGTACTAGACTGAGACCTGCAGATAGTGCTGCTGCAGCGTGGTCGGTGACCCTGTCAAACAGGGATACTAGTTGGCAAACATAAAAACATATTAAAGACGTCGTCTTATATATGGGGGATGCACAGAGGGATATTTTGCCGGCTGGCATCCAAAATAAATGTAATGTCCA
The DNA here is from genome assembly GCF_028390025.1 of Pseudophryne corroboree. Classification (NCBI taxonomy): domain Eukaryota; kingdom Metazoa; phylum Chordata; class Amphibia; order Anura; family Myobatrachidae; genus Pseudophryne; species Pseudophryne corroboree. Next base: position 409,077,517 of record NC_086445.1, on the reverse strand, counting down.
TTCTGTCAGGAGGGTATTAGAGACCTGTCACTGGACAGGTGATGCTGACTTAAAAAGCGCATAGAGAGCCTTATAAGGGTGAGGAATTATTTGGGGATGGTCTCTGGGACCTCGTATCCACAGCAACTGCTGGGAAGAAATAATTTTACCTCAGGTTTCCTCACAGACAAAGGTACAGTCCTTTCGGCTTCAGAAACAAATGGCGCTTCCTTTCTGTACAGAGACAAGGGTAGAGGGAAAAAAGCTGCACCAGTCAGCCTGTTCCCAGAATCAAGATTCTTCCCCCGCCTCCTGTGAGGCCACACCATGACGCGGGTGCTCCACCGGTGTAGCCAGGTACGGTGGGGGGCCGTCTCAAAAATTTCAGCAATTAGTGGGCTCGCTCACAGGTGGATCCCTGTTTCTTTCAAGTAGTATTTCAGGGGTACAAGCTGGAATTCGAGATGTCTCCCCCCAGCCGTTTCCTAAAATATGCCTTGCTGACAACTCCCTCAGGCAGGGAGGCTGTGCTAGAGGCAATTAATAAGCGGTATTCCCAGCAGGTAATACTCAAGGTGCCCCTACTTCAACAAGGACGGGGTTACTATTCCACACGGGTTGGGGTACCGAAACCGCATGGTTCGGTGTGACCCATTTTATATTTAAAATCCTTGAACACAAAAATTCAAGTTCAAGATGGAATCGCTCAGGGCGGTTATTCCAAGCCTGGACGAGGGGGATTACATGGTATCCTGGGACATCAAGGATGCTTACCTGCATGTCCCCATTTACCATCCTCGCCAGGAGTACCTCAGATTTGTGGTACAGGATTACCATTACCAAGTCCAGACACTGCCGTTTGGACTGTACATGGCACCGAGGGTGTTTTATCAAGGTAATGGCCGAAATGTTGATACTCCTTCAAAAAAAGGGAGTTGTAATTATCCCGTACTTGGACAATCTCGTTATAAGGGCGAGGTCCAAGGAGCAGTTGGTAGTCGGGGTAGCACTATTTTGGAAAGTGCTACAACAGCATGGTTGGATTCTAAACAGTCCAAAGTCACAGCTGGTTCCTATGACACGTCTACTGTTCCTGGGGATGGTTCTGGACATAAACCAGAAATAGTGTTTCTCCCGGAGGAGAAAGCCAAGGAGTTGTCATCTCTAGTCAGAGACCTCCTGAAGCCAAAATAGGTAGCGGTGCATCATTGCACGCGAGTCCTGGGAAAAATGGTAGCTTCCTACGAAGCAATCCCATTAGGCAGGTTCCATACAAGAACTTTTCAGAGGGACCTGTTGGACAAGTGGTCCGGATCGCATCTTCCGATGCATAGGCTGATAACCCTGTCTCCAAGGACCAGGGTATCTCTACTGTGGTGGCTGCAGAGTGCCCATCTTCAAGAGGGCCGCAGGTTCGGCATACAGGACTAGGTCCTAGTGACCATGGATTCCAGCCTTTGAGGCTGGGAGGCAGTCACACAGGGAAGAAATTTCCAGGGACTTTGGTCAAGTCAGGTTATTTCCCTACACATAAATATTCTGGACCTGAGGGCCATTTACAATGCCCTGAGGCCGGCAAGGCCTCTGCTTCAAAACCAGCCGGTACTGATCCAATCAGACAACATCACGGCAGTCGCCCATGTAAACCAACAGGGCGGCACAAGAAGCAGGATGGCGATGGCAGAAGCCACAAGGATTCTCTGATAGGCGGAAAATCGTGTGTTAGCACTGTCAGCAGTGTTCATTCCCGGAGTGGACAACTGGGAAGCAGATCTTCTCAACAGACACGACCTCCACCCGGGAGAATGGGGACTTCCTCCAGAAGTCTTCCAATAGGATTGTACACCATTGGGAAAGGCCACAGGTGGACATGATGGCGTCCCGCCTCAACAAAAAGCTATAAAAGATATTGCACCGGGTCAAGGGACCCTCAGGCGATAGCTATGGACGCTCTGGTAACACCGTGGGTGTACCAGTCGGTTTATGTGTTCTCCCCTCTGCCTCTCATACCAAAGGTACTGAGAATAATAAGAAGGCGAGGAGTAAGAACGATACTCGTGGATGGCCAAGAAGAGCTTGGTACCCAGAACTTCAAGAATTTATATCAGAGGACCCATGGCCTCTGCCACTCAGACAGGACCTGCGGCAGCAGGGGCCCTGTCTGTTCCAAGACTTACCGCGGCTGCGTTTGTCGGCATGGCGGTTGAACGCCGGATCCTGAAGGAAAAGGGCATTCCGGAGGAAGTCATTCCTACGCTTACTAAAGCCAGGAAAGAGGTTACAGCAACTCATTATCACCGCATATGGCGAAAATATGTTGCATGGTGTGAGGCCGAAAGGGCCCCAACAGAGGAATTTCAACTAGGTCGATTTCTGCATTTCCTGCAAGCAGGAGTGACTATGGGCCTTAAATTGGGTTCCATTAAGGTACAGATCTCGGCTCTGTCGATTTTCTTTCAAAAAGAACTAGCTTCAGTACCTGAAGTTCAGACATTTATAAAAGGAGTGCTGCAGAGTCAGCCCCCGTTTGTGCCTCCTGTGGCACCTTGGGATCTCAACGTGGTGTTGAGTTTCTTAAAATCACATTGGTTTGAACCACTAAAAACCGTGGATCTGAAATATCTCACGTGGAAGGTGGTTATGTTATTGGCCTTGGCTTCTGCCAGGCGAGTATCAAAGTTGGCGGCTTTGTCTTGTAAAAGCCCTTATTTGATTTTCCATATGGATAGGGCAGAATTGAGGACTCGTCCCCAGTTTCTCCCAAAGGTGGTGTCAGCGTTTCACCTGAACCAGCCTATTGTGGTGCCTAGGCTACTAGGGACTTGGAGGACTCCAAGTTGCTAGACGTTGTCAGGGCACTGAAAATATATGTTTCCAGAACGGCTAGAGTCAGAAAATCTGACTCGCTGTTTATCCTATATGCACCCAACAAGCTGGGTGCTCCTGCTTCTAAGCAGACTATTGCTCGTTGGATTTGTAGTACAATTCAGCTTGCACATACTGTGGCAGGCCTGCCACAGCCAAAATCTGTCAATGCCCATTCCACAAGGAAGGTGGGCTCATCTTGGGCGGCTGCCCGAGGGGTCTCGGCTTTACAACTTTGCCAGGCAGCTACTTGGTCAGGGGCAAACACGTTTGCAAAATTCTACAAATTTGATACCCTGGCTGAGGAGGGCCTGGAGTTCTCTCATTCAGTGCTGCAGAGTCATCCGCACTCTCCCGCCCGTTTGGGAGCTTTGGTATAATCCCCATGGTCCTTACGGAGTTCCCAGCATCCACTAGGACGTTAGAGAAAATAAGAATTTACTCACCGGTAATTCTATTTCTCGTAGTCCGTAGTGGATGCTGGGCGCCCATCCCAAGTGCGGTTTATCTGCAATACTTGTACATAGTTATTGTTAACTAAATCGGGTTATTGTTGAGCCATCTGTTGAGAGGCTCTATTGTTTCATACTGTTAACTGTGTTTCATATCACGAGTTGTACGGTGTGATTGGTGTGGCTGGTATGAGTCTTACCCGGGATTCAAAATCCTTCCTTATTGTGTACGCTCGTCCGGGCACAGTACCTAACTGAGGCTTGGAGGAGGGTCATAGTGGGAGGAGCCAGTGCACACCAGGTAGTCTAAGATCTTTCTAGAGTGCCCAGCCTCCTTCGGAGCCCGCTATTCCCCATGGTCCTTACGGAGTTCCCAGCATCCACTACGGACTACGAGAAATAGAATTACCGGTGAGTAAATTCTTATTTTGACTTACTTTGCCCAATGAGTGGCAAGTTTTATATTTTCCTGGATTACCTTTTTAAATGGAGAAATTGTGTTTCCCACTACTACCTTATTAGAAAGTGACCTAATATGTTGCTTGATTTCTTTCAGTCATTCGGTGACTTGGTACACAGGCCGCTATTGGTAGACCTGACAGTAGAAGAAGGACAGAGGCTAAAAGTAATCTACGGCTCCTGTGCTGGCTTTCATGCTGTTGATGTGGACTCTGGAGCAGTCTATGACATTTATTTACCAACACATGTAAGGATTGTTCATTCTTTCATAAGAAATTTAAGCCATTTGTTAATATATATTTTTAGATGAGTTCTTATCTGCCTTTTTATAATATGAATTGTAGTCATAAATTTGAGCTTGCCATGTAATGTTCCAAAATTGATCAATGCTGAATAATATAAATCTTCTCACCCTATGACCATCCAAATGAATTCAACCAGTTAGAGGGATATCCAATTAGCCCTGGTAATTTACCGGGGCTAATTGTCCCGGTAAATTACCGGGGCTAATTCACTGAACCTGTGTGTTTTTCGGAAGAAAGGGTTTTTTTTGTTTTTTTTTTACAGGCGATCAATCTGGATAGCATGTAAAAAAAAAAATCGGTGAAACATCAGAAAAAAGTCAGAAAAACTTCAGAAAACGGCCCTTTTTCAGACCCAATGTTTTACCGGGGATAATTGGATATCCCTCTTAGAATGAACGTGTGTAAAAACATGTATATGGAGTCTGCCCTACAATGGGCTGCTTAGATTTATTTTGTTGTGTTTTTAGGATTGACAACCCTGTTTATTTCTGTATTGTCTTGTTGTGCTTCTCTTATAGATCCAGAGCAGTATCCAGCCACATGCAATTATTATTCTCCCAAATACAGACGGCATGGAGTTGCTGGTTTGTTATGAAGATGAAGGAGTTTATGTTAATACTTATGGAAGGATCACCAAAGATGTGGTTCTACAATGGGGTGAAATGCCTACTTCAGTCGGTATGTTTCCCGTGGCAGTAAAGTTTAATGCTAAGCTGCTTTGTGTTCTTATTAAACATACTTTCCGTTTATTAAGTATATGCTGTACGAAATACTGTATGCCTTTATGTATTTACGATGATATTTGCATACTGCAGTCCCTTTATCTCATTGGCGATGATGTTTATTATGTTTTAATGGTTCCAGGTGAATTCCCATTTCTTGTATTGTTTTTCAGCATATATCAGATCTAACCAGATAATGGGATGGGGTGAGAAAGCCATCGAAATTCGATCTGTAGAAACTGGTCACCTTGATGGGGTATTTATGCACAAAAGGGCACAAAGACTAAAGTTCTTGTGTGAACGAAATGATAAGGTAACAGTAAGCACCATTTATTATTTTTTATTTACTTAAGTAAGGGTTCTATAATAATTGGACAAACATAATTGTGTTGTAAAATGTCTTAGCATCTAATGTTTATCCTTGTAGAAAGCAAAGCAAAATAGTATATTGAATGTGTATTTATAATGTCCTATATACACAGTACTGTGTGTGTATATAATATTTGAGATAGATACAGTTCTTGCGGTAAACGTCTATTCTCTCTGCATTCTATAGGTTTTCTTTGCGTCTGTACGGTCTGGCGGCAGCAGTCAAGTGTATTTTATGACCCTTGGCAGGAGTTCTCTTTTGAGCTGGTGAAGAATGGATCTGCTGAATCTCCCCTACGGTCTTCATAAGCTCCGGAACTTGAATCCATTTACAACTGGAGTACATCCTGCGCACTGATGTTCTATTTGTTCAAGATGGAGTTTGCATTCATTTAGTGGATTTTGTGTTTCTAACTTAGGGGAGAAGATTACATAACCTTTCTGTAGCTTACAAGGCAGCTGAGGCTGTAATGCCTTTGTTGGGTGCTATAAACATCTGAGATTTGGAACAAGCAGCAGGGCTCTAATAACTTATACACTTCCTGTTACTTAAAATAAGTTATGAGTGAGAAGTGCAAAAACAAATCACACTAAAAGCATCCTTTCACCATGAAAAAATGGGACTTGACACAAGAGGGCAGACCAGGAGAACCTATTAAGCCTTTCTGATGATGCACAGCCAGGCTTATTAATATTTCAGTTATTTAATTTAGTGGGTTTTGTTTTTATGTTGAATCTGACAGGTAAAGTTCATATAATAAACTGTATTTATAAAATGTGAAAGGCAGCAGCTAATGTATTTTGTTTTTTTGTTTTTCTACACAATGGTTTGGTCCAATGTTGTGCATTGCTGGACTTTGCCTAAATACATGCAAAATGTTCTCTTTTTACGTTATTTCTGCATCCTTACAGAATGTGTCACAGTATTAGCGCTGCCTCATCCATAATTGTGTTTTTGTTTTGTTTTTATAAGGGGGGGGGAGGGGGGTTTCTCCTAGAAATCCACAATAAGTGTGCACGCAGTGAATTGACCTAAATCTGTACTGTAGAAAGGGAACAAAACAGGGTTGCGGAGTTGGACATTACAGGCAAATTCCAATCAACTTATCTTTTCTCCTACCTCATTCTGGGCGATGCACAAACCCCTTTGGTGGCATGAGACCTGCAACTTAGTTGCAGACATCCTGGGCCCTGAAGGGCTTAACAAAGAGGGTTTTTTTTTGTTTTTTCCTTCCTATTTTACGTTCATTGGTTTATAACATGAATGTGTAATTTTAATACCAAATTTGTGTCAGATTGATCTCTTTGGCTCAGTTTGTCCAAGCTGACAAAAGTTGCCATTAATTTACGGCACAAAATAGCTACATGGTGGTGAGAAATACTGATTAGGTTTATTGGCCTTCCTAGGTTGTTTATGTTTCATTATTTAAGTTAATGGGTTTCACATGTATGTTTTTGACCTGAATCAGTAGGGATTTCACTGCTGTGAAATTCAGGTGTAGCATCCCGGGAGATCAGTGTTTTAGGCTAGTTCTCTAAATTGTATAATGTAGGAGTCTTAAAGGCGGTATGGGAGGGGTGGGCTTATTCCTGGGGGGTGGGCGATGTATTCCTTTTTTAAAAATGCAATGCACTAAAACAATTCTAAGAATGTAGTTAATATTGCTTATTCATAACTGACATATTGTACCTGTGTTTAGATGTAAGATTCCCGGTTCTGACTTTTTTAATGAAAATATGAAATAGTCTGCTTTATTTTCTGAAAGTTTTGACATTTGTAATAAATGTCTGAACAGGAATAACCAGTTTAATGGCTACCCATTCTTTACTTGAGGTTTCTGGAGTGTACAATTGTGGTTGATGTAGCAATGCACAGTGTCATTATTCTACAATCCTTTCTGGTGTGGGGTACATTGTTGACAGCTGCCTTAAGCTGTTCATTTGTGAACAGTTTCTCTTTTTAATATAGAAATAGACAACTCTTCTGTTGTTTCTGCCATTGTATTAAAGCATTTTGATTCTTTAATTGCCATGTAATACACATTGAGCGAGTGCACTGGGGTTTGAAGTAAAAGCTGGGAAGCTTTCATAATCAACTAGTCCTCACAATATGAGTTCTTCTCCGCAGCCATACTTTACACATCCATCCATCCATTCAAATCATAAGCAGGCCTTATTATTGGCAGAAACGTAAGTTTGGAATTTTGTTGGATATTCTTTCCAATAGCACTGAAAAGCAATGCTTATGTGTATGTTTTGTTCCATTTACTTATGTAAAAGGGCAGAAGGCCTAAAGAGCTGAGGGGCAGTTTTATTAACCCTGGTGAAGTGATAAAGTGGAAGCTGATAACGCACCAGCAAATCAGATCCTAACTGTCAGTTTTTTTTTAAACCCAGCCTGTAACATGGAAGTTAGGAGCTGATTGGATGGTGCGTTATCATCTTCCACTTTATCACTTCACCAGGCTTAATAAATCTCCCCCTGTGTCCTAAGTTTTCTGAAAGTAGCCTAACACAGTGGGGTAAATTTACGAAAACGAGAGTTCTATTTAAGATGGGATGTTGCCCATAGCAACCAATCAGATTCTACTTCTCATTTATCTAGCACCTTCAAGAAAATAATACCTGGAATCTGGTTGCTATGGGCAACATCCCATCTTAAGTAGAACTCCCATTTTAGTAAATTTACCCCAGTAAGTTGTAACCTCCTTTCTGCCTCTCTCCTCGTCTTGTGTGGAGTTTTCTTTTTTTTTTCTCCAGGGAGCCCAATGTATCCGAAATTGTCCTATGTAATAAATTGTTGACATTTTTATCGCTGCCTTTATTTTTGTCCCTTACGTCAACTATTTAAAGCTACTGAGCAAGAATAGATTACCTGGAGAAATTACGATTGGTAAATGTTCATGGTTAAAACTACTGTGTTTGTAATATTTTTAACTAACTGTTCAAAAGCTACAAACAAAGATACTTCTATTGTTGAATTAGGTGGGATATACTTTTACCCAAAACTCATTCCAAAATGTCCTAGTGTAATTTTTCAATTAAACCAGTATTAACAAAAACCACTACATGATAAATATGGACAATGTCGTTAATATCCTTTACAAGAAAACAGAATCCAGTTGCTCCTTGATTTAGTTAATGCATAAGAAATAATATTCTTGTACGTTTGAATTACTGAAACTGACTGCAGTGTTGCTTCTGTTTTTTGTTTTGTTTTATGCACATGTTACGTTGGAGAAAATGTTTACATTTTTTGTTAAACTAATGTGCATCACATATTTATGTTTTTTAAGTGAATATTTGCATAATTTTAGTAATACACATTTTGTGACCTATAACCTCAAACTTTTTTCAGATTAATAACAGTGCGAAAGGATAACAGTGACAAACTGCATAAAATTACTAATTGTTGAACTGCAAAGCAGACTTGTGTCAAGTGAAACACAGACATTTTGCAGTGCTATCTAACTTATGTCTACTGTGTTACATGGATATTCCTATTTTCCCCATTTTTTTCCTTAAATAAAGTAAAAATTACACCTACAGTTATGTGGACTGCATTCATTTGACAGATCAAAACTATCCAGACTAAATAGTCTAAGTTTAGCGTGTTCAAGAATACTTATGTTCGAGCATGACAAATCCCAGAAGCCAGGTAGCCTGGTTTAAGACAGCACTTGAATTATCCTGCTGGGAACTCTTGTCACTCTTATCTGTGTGAATACTAGTTTACAAGGCCTGCAGAGATGGAGAAGAAGATGAAGCAAGAGAATATACAGGCATTGCAGTCACTTTTTACAAAAATAGCGGGAAGAGTACTCAAAGCAGTAAGTTGGGAGCGAGAAGTGGAAAGGAACGCAATCAGTAAATTTTACTTGATACAAAACTTTTGTTAACTGATTCAGGGCAGCCTGCGCATGAAAACTATAAAAAATATGTAGCATGACCTAAACGGACTGAGTTCAGTTTTAACTGGAAAGAATTTATGCAGTGTACCTGGCAAGAGCAGCAAGGAGTCAACGTGGAGGGGAATATATGTGGGGTGGAGGGGGGGGGGGGTTTGGGTGGCGAGGTAGGAATGTCGACATTTATGCAAGAGGAGAATCAAGTTTGTGTGCACACTATATAGTATTCAGGAGAGTTCTAGCCTCAAAGTGGTCAGTCTAGCGTTCTTAAATGGTATGGGAGGCTATGTAACATGTCTATAATATTTCCATATGATAGGTTGACTATTGATAGTTGCAGTGAATGTTTGTGTTTATCTTTTTTTCGGGAAAAATTATCTGACATTTAGTTACACTTAAAAATATTTTGGAGGAGTCTGGGGAATAGCGATTTACGACCCTAGCTAGGTATTGTAATATCTATTATGAATACTGAAAGCATGTATTGGGTACGTCAATCAAATGTACAGTGGAGAGCTTCGGTATCCACACAAACCTTCACATCAAATTGGAAGAGTCTGGAAAGATGAAGTGAAGGCGGGCTGGTACCACATTTTGAAAAGTTTGAAAGTATTGTCTTTAATTCTTACAGAGATGGAAGCTTTTTATTAAATTGTCTTCTTTTGGTCCACGTGTCGGGATCTTACCAAAGCCAGTTCATTCAAGTCTTTCGGGGGTTGGTTATGAAAAAATATTTATTGGTATAGTGAGTAAATCAAGCCTTTAGATAGTAACTCACGCCGAAAGGTCAGTTGTAAGTGGTAATTTTGTAGACGTGCGGAAGTGATCTTGCAGAGATTTCCATCAATGCATAAAAATACAGAGAAGGGAGTAAACAACTTAAGTGTATGCTAGCAAATGCAAGAAGCCTACGATTAAAAATGGGGGAATTTAGAATTGATAGCAATGAATGAGCAATATCTGTATCACTGAAACATGGTGGGATAATTCTCACAACTGGGCAGTAAATTTGGAGGGTTACACTCTTTTCAGGAAAGACAGGGCAAATTAAAGGGGAGGAGGGGTATGTCTTTATGTTAAGCCAATCCTAAAACCATACTTAAATGACATTACTTTCGAGGGTTCTCATGACAACTTAGAATCACTATGGGTAGAAATATCAAGTGGAGGAAAATGTTCAAACAAACTATTGATATTGACATGCTATAAACCACCGGATTTTAGTGTATCTGAAGAAATTCAACTCCTACAGCAAATAGAAAAGGCTGCAGCAATGGGATGTGTTAATTATGGGAGATTTTAATTATCCAGACGTAAATTGGACATGAGTCATGTGATCTAACTAGGGAAAATAGGTTCTTAAACAAACAAAGGATCAATTCTTGTCCCAAGTAACTGAGGAACCAACTAGAAATAGGAATATACTGGACCTAGTAATAACAAACAATGGGCCTAATTCAAGGTTGATTGCAAAAAAAAACATTTTCCTCTAATGGGCAAAAAACCATGTGCACTGTAGTTGGAGTTAGATTTGAGTGAGGTGTTTCCAAACTGAAATCTAAATTGCAGTATAAAAATAAAGCAGTAAATAGTGGAAAACTGCTCTAATCAAGCTGGTAACAATCCCCAGGTGCTGCGGGAGGGGGTTACTCTAGACAAGAAATACAAAAGGGATTTTTCCCACGCACTCTGCTGGCTGTTAGTAAGAAGAACTATATACTATGTAATAATAGGAAATTTAGAACTCTTCGTTACATATGTTTTGCAAAAGATATGATAAGCCTCCAGGCCACTTCACGGCTGCTCTATTGCTGGAGGTCCCTAACTAAGCATAGGTCCAAGGCTTGGACCCCACAAAGTCGGCTCAGGCCCGACCACCCCAGGGCAGCACACCATTGAAATACTAAAGTGTTAATATGTGTTAAGAAAGAAGCAGAAGCTATGGGTTAGAAAGTGCTACAAAAATAAGGGTGTTAATAAAATACTCAAATGAGTAATATTAGTGAAAAAATAGGAGTGTTACATAAGTGCTAAATAAATAATATGGCATGCTACCCCAAGGTGGCCCAGCCCCACCAGACCCGGGGGGTACCACTCCCCAACCCCACTTTCTAACCCATAGCTTCTGCTTCTTTCTTAACACATATTAACACTTTAGTATTTCAATGGTGTGCTGCCCTGGGGTGGTCGGGCCTGAGCCGACTTTGTGGGGTCCAAGCCTTGGACCTATGCTTAGTTAGGGACCTCCAGCAATAGAGCAGCCGTGAAGTGGCCTGGAGGCTTATCATATCTTTTGCAAAACATATGTAACGAAGAGCTCTAAATTTCCTATTATTACATAGTATATAGTTCTTCTTACTAACAGCCAGCAGAGTGCGTGGGAAAAATCCCTTTTGTATTTCTTGTCTAGAGTAACCCCCTCCCGCAGCACCTGGGGATTGTTACCAGCTTGATTAGAGCAGTTTTCCACTATTTATTGCAGTTCAGAGAGGCATAGATGGAGCCAGCATTAGGAGGGCATGCTGGGTCCTGCAGTGCCATTTGGAGGATACAGGGGTGCCTCCAGGTAAACTAGCTCTCAATCTGGATATGTTCTGTATGTGCCATTATCATGTGGCCATATATTAAGCAATTGTATGACCCATAGTGGATGTTATTATTATTATGCTGTGTATGGGTTTGGGGAGTGGTACCCCCCGGGTCTGGTGGGGCTGGGCCACCTTGGGGTAGCATGCCATATTATTTATTTAGCACTTATGTAACACTCCTATTTTTTCACTAATATTACTCTTTTGAGTCTTTTATTAACACCCTTATTTTTGTAGCACTTTCTAACCCATAGCTTCTGCTTCTTTCTTAACACATGTTAACACTTTAGTATTTCAATGGTGTGCTGCCCTGGGGTGGTCGGGCCTGAGCCGACTTTGTGGGGTCCAAGCCTTGGACCTATGCTTAGTTAGGGACCTCCAGCAATAGAGCAGCCGTGAAGTGGCCTGGAGGCTTATCATATCTTTTGCAAAACATATGTAACGAAGAGCTCTAAATTTCCTATTATTACATAGTATATAGTTCTTCTTACTAACAGCCAGCAGAGTGCGTGGGAAAAATCCCTTTTGTATTTCTTAAAAATAAAGCAGACAATATTTTCTCTGCACAGAAACAAAATAACCCACCCAAATCTAACTCTCTCTGCACATGTTCTATCTGCCCCGACCTGCAGTGCACATGGTTTTGCCCATTAGAGGAAAAGGTTGTTTTGCAATCAACCTTGAAAGAGGCCCAATGTGGAGATAACATAAAATATTAAAGTTAGGGAGCTTTTGGAAACAGCAATCATAATATGGTCTCATTTGAAATAAGTTTCCAAAAGCAACAATATAATGGTTCAACTAAGACCTTCAATTTTAAAAAAGCTAATTTTGCTAAGTTTAAGCACCCTTTAAAGGACATAGATTGTGATAAATTGTTTAAAGGTAAGCGCACTGCAGAAATGTGGGACATTTTTAAAACATTGTTGGACAAATTTACACATAAATTCATACCCATGAGCAACAAAGGCAAGATTACCAAGTTTAAACCAATGTGGCTTAAGAAGGTAGAAATGTATACAAATAGTTGATCCTTTAAATCTGGGAATGTGGAGTCTTTCCACTACTACAAAGAATGTAACAAAAAGAGCAAAAGGGAAATCAGAACTGCTAAAAGAGAAAACAAAATGCAAATTGCTAAGGAAAGCAAAACAAATCCTAAAAAGTTTAAATATATAAATGGAAAAAGGTTATAAAAAGGACAACATAGGACCCTTAAAAAGTGAGTTAGGCAAATTGATTAAATGAAGACAAAGAAAAAGCAGAAAACTTAAATTCTTTTTGTCACTATTTACTAAAGAGGAAAAAATGGGATTATTACATAACAGAATTGATAAGGTCCCTTTACAAAATATTTGTTTGAAGATGAAGTCTGTGAGCGACTAAGTAGAATTAAGATTAATAAATCTCCGGGGCCTGATGGACTACACCCAAGGGTTCTAATGGAGCTACGCACAGAAATAGCAAGGCCCTTACACTTAATTTTCAAAGATTCAATCACATCAGACTTCGTACCAAGGGATTGGCGAATAGCAGATGTAGTAGCTTTATTTAAAAAGGGAATTCTAGACCGGTTAGTCTGACCTCTAAAGTGGGGAAAATATTGGAAGGTATATTAAGGGATAACATTCAGGATTACATGGGGTGCTATAAGATCATTAGGAACCAGCATGGGTTTGTGAGGGATAGGTCATGTCAAACTAAATTGATTAGCTTCTATGAAGAAGTGATTGAGAACTAATAGGCCTTACACACTGGCCGATACCACTGAAAGATATGAACGATCTCGTTCAATAATGAACAAGATATCGCCCATTTCTCCGGCTGGGTCCACAGGTTATCCACAGGATAACAATGGGATATGATGGAGCGATAGTGGATTGGCACCAAACGATCACAAGCTTTCAGTCCTCCCAGGATGCAACGGGCCCGTCCATATATCCCCGCCCACTGGCTCAGGCAAATCAGTTTTTGTTTGGTGCAGCAGGAGCCGGACCATGGTCAGAGGGCTGCTGTTTCTTGGCAGCCCTAAGCTTTCTTATTTTATTTTTATAGTCTTACTATGGTTTTTGAGTGATCTTTCCTAACAGCGTCTTATGCGCATATTGGAAAGAGTCGCTCAAACAACTCTGCCGGGTCACAAAAACGCTTACCCATGGTACAGTGCTGTCTTGGCAGGTGTCTGTGTCGGATATACTAGCAGGTCCAGCAGACGTTACCATGCTGTGGCCGGAGCATGGGGAGAAGGTAAGGCATCGGTTCCACTTAGAAGGGGAATACGGACACAGCCGCACTGTATTGGGAGGAGACTACCAAACAGTAGCTGGCGCGCCGCCACCATGGGTGCCCCAGCTCTAGGCCTTAGGGATCATAAGGCACCGCATGAGGCCGCGATCCCTAGGGTTGATATCAGTGGTGGGGAGTCGGATGCTCTCCTGGTCGCCCCTCCCCCCAGTTCATGACCAGTTTCCGTCGGTCTCCCGCCATGAACTGTTGCCTCACTTCCATCTCAGACGCTACCACGAGGGGTCTCGGTCGCAGCATAGGCCGCTGCATCTGTGTTAGCTAAACGCTACCGCGAGAAGACCCATTCGCAGTACAGGCATCTGTATGACCGGTGCGGCAGTGTACACTAGTAGCATCTGGATCCACTCAGCGTTCGCTAACGTATTGATCGATCTTGGAAGTGAGGCGAGTCTCCCTGTATCCCACTCTACTGAGTACAGGTTATACAGCACTAAATTTCTATCTACTTTTGTTAGTATGAATAGTTAAGTTAGTGCCTATTGCATATGAGTCTGTGTACATTACTGTGGTTTTCTTCGCATTGCGTTTGAATACGTTAGGATCTGTATAGAACAGAATTCAGTAATATGTACTCCTACATACTTTAAAATGTGTTTGTAGTTGATATTATGCTCATATGACTTATATATAACATGTGACTGACTGCTAGTGTGATTGCTGACTTTAATATATGTTTGTCAGTTGATCTTCTGATCCTCAATGCGGGTGCATGGGTAGGGTCAGATTGATATCACTTTAGAGAGATAAAGTGGTTACAGTCACAAATTGTGTAGTACACTGTGAAAGTGCTGATTATTTATTATGTCTAAGAGCGGAAAAAGTGCAGAGGGTACACTTACAGTAACACCAACACTCATATCATGTTTTGTAAAAACTGTATTATCCTCTATGATCTGGTACAGGATGGTTTATGTGTAAAATGGTTTGCTGTTCAGCATAATACATCCCTGGTCTACATCAGGTATAGATAGACCCATTGGGGCGATGTTTGCACAGACCTTGTCCAGTTTAGCTGAAAAGTTATTTCTTACACAATACCAGGAATAGGGTTCACTATTAACCCATACATGCAGCTCCCTACCTACGGTATATCCCCAACAGCTTCTCCAATAAGACAAGCTGATGAACGAATGTAAATAAAGCATCGACTTCACAGGCTACACATGATGATCATCAGACGATGAAAGCTCTATATTCTCTACTTCAGCATACGAAGAACAGGTAAAAGGTATCGGCTTAATGAATAAGCTGAATTAATGAGAGCAGAAAAGGCCAGTCTGTCATTAAAGGCAGCAGAGTCTGGGTTAAAAATAAGGCACCTGTGTTTAAACATCCCAAAACAATAACTGGGCCTCCTCACGAGGGCAGAATGCATGGAAAAGGTTTGGGCTACACCCAATAAAATAGAATTCCCGGTAAATGGGACTCCAATATTCTTTTCCAGCTGGGGACTGTTTAAAATAGGAAAGTGCCTCCCAAAATAGATACGAATGTCATTTGATAGTGCAAAAATCTATATGGCCTCTGCCGTCAACGTCAAAAGAGGAATGGTTTTCAAAAAACCCATAATGTCTCTGAGGCAGTCATAAGGCCAGCCATGACTTCAGCTTGCATGGAAAGAAGCAAGATAGCTGCCTGGGCTTGTTACAGGCAGAAATAGATATGGGTAATGCTTCATGGAGGAGTCACCCTTCACAATAGCTGCTAGCAGAGCAGTTTGCTCACATACATGGAAAGCTGATTCAGAATCAAAGAAGGTTCTGGGAACTTAACTGTGGCTGGAACTCTGTTGAGTAAAGAATTAACAGATATTCGGGAGTCAGAAGCAGACTACAACAAGGTCACGTTTCTTCCACATATAGCCCCTGGTTAGGGGTCTGATTTTCAGCCTTATCGGTCGTAAAGGAAAAGCAAAAGGATTGTAACAGCGACCAGAGGGCCAGCTTCTAAACAAGAGGATAAGCCATCAGCATGATGGTACAGGTCTCCTTCTGGGGGATCCCAGGTAGCGGGCCGACTTCTTCAGTCTGCACAGATGGGTGCAAGAAGCGGTATCTCTAGTTTATGCTTTCCTTTTAAGAAGCATCTTCCCCGAAGATTCTTCTGTTCCAGCCCATCTCGGGTAGAGGCGAAGGTGAGGGATTTGCATGAAGCAGTTCAAAAATTGCTTTTGTCAGGAATAGTCATTCCCGTAAACCCATGCAAAATGGGGGGTTTCTACTCCAACCTGGGTTTGAGTCTGAAGGATCCTTCGCTTCATTCTCAATCTCAAAAAGTCTAAACAGATAAGTTTGGGTACCACAGTTCACATGAAGACACTGCGCTCCATAGTTTTGGCGGGGAGCCAGTAGATTACATGGTATTCCTGGATAAATCAGGATGCTTAGCTACAGGCTCCTATAGCACTGTCCATCAGTGTTATCTCAAGGTTTACCATCCTTCAGCAACATTTCAGTTCTAGGCCTTACCCTTTGGGTTAGCCACAGCCCCAGAGTATTTACCAAAATGATTATGGCAGTTTATCTCCGCTAGCAGGGGATACGAAAATTGCCATACCTTGACCACCATTTTTATCCTGGCACAATTACAGGAATGGTTTCTGTGCCATCTCCAACACACAACTTGTCTGCAGAGGCACGGGTGGTTCATAAATTGGCAAAGTCATCTCTGGTTCCATCACAATGGATGACTCACGGTAGGGCTGTACTGAATTCAAGTCTGCAGAAATTATTACCTCGGAACAGGATATCCAAGGTACAGTCAGGGGAGTTGTTACACAGTCAAACAATATCAATTCATGCAGCAATGCGAATGATGGGTTTGATGGTGTCAACAATAGACATGGTGAAGTGTGCACAATTCCACTCAAGACCTATGCAGCAACTGTTTCTATCTACAGTCGCATCACACTGGATATGTCCAATCTCATCTGATGTTGGAAGTTAAGCAGTGTTGTGCCTGGTTAAATTCTCTGATAGGAGACCACCTGTGAATACCAGGTGGTTTAGGTGGGCCAGATGGACGATAAACAAGTACGTGGTACTGTCAGAAAAGGTAAGAAAGTCAGTAGCCTGGTGGCTACAGACATTCCATCTAGACATGGGGACAATCTTTGGATATCAGGTTGGGAGATCCTGATAACAAATGCCAGTCTTCGGGGCTGGGGGGGGCCATTGTCCAGAAGATTATGATTCTTGGGACTATGGACCACAGAAGAAAGTTGCCTGCTAATAAACCTGTTAGCATTTCAGGCCATATACATGGTCCTGATTCAGGCACGGGACACTCCTAAAGGAAAACCAGTCCAGATCCGCAGGGACAAGGCAACGGCAGTAGTGTACCTCAACCTTCAGAGAGGAACACGCAGCTAAACAGCAAGGAAGGAGATCACATACTAAAGTGTGCAGAACTCCATCTTCCACATTTGTCCGCAGTGTTTGTTCCGGGAGTCCTAAACTGGGCAACAGACTTTCTCAGTCGACACGCCATTCAGGTAAGCGAATGGGCTTTGTACCCAAAAGTCATTTCAGACTCTGGTAGACAAATGGGGTTGGCCAGAGATGGATCTCATGGCGTCCCATCTGGACAACAAAGAGCCCATAATCGGGTAAGGAACAAAGGATCAGCGAGTGATGTTTGTGGATGTCTTTTCAATGGGAATTTCTTTTCACTTATGTGTTTTCTCAAATCATCCTGCTACCCAGGATATTGAAGAAAAGACAACAAAAGTGCCAGGATTCTAATAGCTCTGGCTTGGCCCAGAAGGCTTGGTACACAGATCCGCAGAAAATGTTGAATGCCATTTCTGCTTCCTCTATGCCCAGATCTACTAATGCAGGGTCCTGGTTATCACAGATATCTGGATCGACTGTCTTGACGGCATGGCTCTTGAAATCTATATCCTGAAGTCAAGAGGATTCTCACAGGTAAATCGAACAATGCTCAGAGCAAGGAAAACTTCCTTGGCTCGTATTTATCACCAAATATAGCAAGCTTATATTCATTGGTGCAATGGAAGAGGTATGGACCCGAAATCTTTCAGAGTTTCCAGGGTTCTAGCATTCCTTCAGGCAGGAATGGATAAAGGTTCAAGGGTGGCTTCCTTGAGAAGTGTCAGCATTGACTGTATGGTTCCGAAAGAAAATTGCCAAATTGCAGGATGTCCGCTCTTTTTCCAGGGAATGCTGCGCATTTAACCTTTTGTTCCTCCTACAGTGCCTTGGGACTTAAGTCTAGTCCTCAAAGCCCTTCAAGTTGCTCCGTTTGAACCACTAAATAAAGTGAATCTTAAATGGTTGTCAGCTAAAGTTCTCTTTCTACTGACTATGGCTAGAAGAGTGTCAGATTTAGGAGCACTGTCATGTAAATCTCCTTATCTGATGTTTTATCCAGATAAAGTAGTTCTCAGAACTAGGTCTGGGTATCTTCCTAAGGTGGGGTCTAGATTCCACCTTAATGAAGAAATTGTAGTCCCGGTTTTCCAGGTATTGGGACTTTCTGTGGGAGATGCATCGCTGGACGTAGTCCGGGCATTAAGGATCTTCGTGGATCATACCAGTGCCATCAGAAAAACAGATTCTCTCTTCATTCTCTACGGATTTCACAAGAGAGGATGGCCTGCTACTAAACAGACGCTGGCAAGATGGCTTCGAATGACGATTTCAGAAGCAGATTCTCGAGCTGATCTCCCTGTTTCGGATAATGTCTCTATTCACTCTACTCGTAAGGTAGGTCTTTCATGGGCAGCACAGCCTGGTGCTTCAGCAGAACAGATAGGTAAGGCAGCCACATGGTCTTCCATTAACACACTTATTAGACATTAGGCCTTGGATACTTTTGCCTCTCATGACGCTGAATTCGGGCGAAGGGTTCTCCTGTCCAATCAGGAGCGTCCCCACCACTAAAAATTGCTTTGGGAAATCCTATTGTTATCCTGTGGATAACCTGTGGACCCAGCCGGAGAAATATACGTTATGGTAAGAACTTACCGTTGATAACGGTATTTCTCCTGTGTCCACAGGGATCCCACCCTGACGCACCTGATTTGAGGATCTTTCTACTTACTAACCTCTTCCTTCTTGTACGGAAGGATGTGCATGTGTGTTCTTCTCGCCTGATTAGGGTTCTACAGGATGCTCCTGCCTATATGCTTTGGAATCCAACTGATTTGCCTGAGCCAGTGGGCGGGGATATATGGACGGGCCCGTTGTATCCTGGAAGGACTGAAAGCTTGTGATTGTTTGGTGGCAATCCACTATCGCTCCATCATATCCCATTGTTATCCTGTGGAAACCTGTGGACATAGGAGAAATACCGTTATCAACGGAAAGTTCTTACCATAACGTATATATCTTTCAGTGTGTGCACCAACGATGAATGATGCACGGCCCCGCACTCATTCATCGTTGGTGACGGCTCGTTTAAACATGCAAGCCATTATGGATAATCTCATTCATATTACCATGCAGTGCTGTGGAGCCGGGTGACGGAGGAGTGAAGAAACTTTACACCCCTCCCCGCTGCAGGGTCGTGGCCATCGGGCACCTCGCCCGGCTAATGCGCACTTTGTAGGGGCCATAAGACCTGGGATACACTGTGGATGTGGTCTTTTTAGATTTTGCTATAGCCTTTGACACAGTGCCTCACACGTGCTTTATTTCTAAATTAAGAGAGTTTGCTCTAGGAAGCAATATTTGTAATTTGGTCAAAAATTGGCTGGAAAATAGGGAACAGAGAGTGGTAGTCAATGGAAAATTTTCTAATTGGGCTAAAGTGGTAAGTGGCGTACCTCAAGGGTCTGTACTAGGGCCACTTCTGTTTAACATATTCATAAATGACATAGGAAACGGACTTGAGAGCAAAGTTTTAAATGTTGCAGATGACACTAAACTGTGTAAGATAATTAAATCAGTTAAGGATGTCGACTCTACAGAACAACTTATCTAAACTGGAAGATTGGGCAGCTAATTGGAGTATGAGGTTTAATACTGAGAAATGTAAAATTATGCATTTTGGGATCAAAAACAAACCTGCAGTCTATAAATTTAAATGAGGAAAATCCGTAATGGAAAAGGATTTGGGTGTGCTCATTGACAGTAGACTTAGCAGCAGTGCTGAGTGTCCGGGTGCGGCAGCAAAGGCCAATAAGGTATTAGTTCGCATAAAATGGGGAACTGAGACAAGGGAAGACGGTATAATCCTGACACTGTATAAATCATTGGTACGGCCACATCTGGAATACGGCGTACAATTCTGGGCACCACAATATAAAAAAGATATCATGGAACTAGAAAAGGTTCAGAGAAGAGCTACAAAATTGATAAAGGGCTTAGAGCTGTTGGATTATGAGGAAAGCTTACTAGGTTAGATATGTTTACATTGGTAAAGAGACGTCTAAGAGGAGACATGCTTCACATCTACAAATACATTAAGGGTCAATAGATTGAACTATCAGGCGATTTATTTATCATGAGACCTATACACCGGACACGCGGTCACCCCCTAAGGTGTCATACCCTGAGAAGAAAGGGCTTCTTCACAGTAAGGGCAGTAAAGATATGGAACTTTCTACCAGAGAAGGTTGTAATAGTTGACACAATTGATATGTTTAAAAAAGGTTAGACAGATTTTTAGCTGAAAATGGCATCCAAGGATATAACTTTTAATAATAATGTATGGTAGTATCTGGGGCAGTAGAAGTGAATCCATATTATAGCAGTAGCTCAAATACAGATGATCAAATACACCTTTTCTATTTTGCCCAATTTGGCACGCCATGCATAGCACAGCTAAGCTTTTTTAGTAGTAATTGGATTCATTTTAACATTTTTGTTTGCAATAATGGAATTTGTATAAAGTAGCATATTAGAGAAGTAAATTAAGAAAAATCACAAAGCATGGCTAAATCTGAGATTATGCATGCAAAGCCATGCCATGCATGGCAGGATATAGGAAAGGTGTATGTGGACACATCTGTATAGGTTGAACTCTATGGATACATTGGGTGGAATTCAATTGTTTGAAAAGTTGGTTGGGTGTCTGTTTATTCCTGTCTATTAGATAGGAAAAAACAGACTCCCAAATGATTTTTCTAACAATTGAATACCCCCCATTGTCTTTTTTTCAACCTCAATAACTTACATTTTGGAGATGTCCAAACAGTTGTTGCTCCAGAGGTGGGTTTGCAGTGCAGTCCAAAACACAAATAGGGGAGCCACACCAACTGCAGTTTGTCCCGACTGGTGATGTTTGGCAGCATTTGGCGATGCAGTTGTGTGGATCCCCTATTTGAATTTTGGACTGTGCTGCAGCCTCACCTCTGGAGCCAAATATGGTGAGGTCATCTGCAAAACCAAGTAATGAACACATGGTCTAAATACATGCGAAAGAAAATATGTTTTGTTCAAGTTTACAATTCTTTAGTCCTGCCCTGGAGGGAACTTCAGTTTATACCAAAAGAGGGTAAGCAAGGGATGTGTGGTGGTGTTCTAAAACGGGGTAAGAAAGGCATGGACTTCAGTTTGTAGTTGCAGGTACAAGTAGTCCCTCATTGAAAGCAAGATTTTCTCATTTGATACCAAGCTTGTATCTAATTGTCACCAGTATCGAAAGAACACAGTAAGTAAATCCAATTCTATAGAAAGATACATTTGTGCAGTGGTGCTATATTCTAACCCCAGAAAAAATTAAAATAAGGATGGCGCAGCTGTCGGGCAAAAAGAGAGATGTGCAATCATCCCCGGAAAAAAGTAACAAAGATCAGTGAACCTGATGAAGATGCCACATGCACTGAAATGCGTTAAACTTTATTCAACTGGTGCATGGTCCACTTCACTATTGAGACCATTAAGATTCCATCTGCCAGAGTAAATCTGAGAGATTCCACTGTACTCTTTAATTGCTACAGAGTGCTGCAACCTCCACTGGGGTTCCACCCTACAGTACAAGGAGAGTCCGCACACTCCTCACACATTGGGAGCTTGCTATTGCACCACCAGAGCCTATGATTGCTAAGACAGCCCATTGCCCCATCCAACTTGCTGCAGAGCCCTGTAGCTCCATCAGGGATCAACCTGTGGTAAGAGCCGGCACACTCCCTGACTTGTACTGGGAGCCAGCTTCTACAATACCAGAGTCTGCGATTGGCAGGTGTTCAGATGGCAGCCTCTACCCATAGATGTTTGTCAAACTGCACAAAGTGGAGATTGCAATTAACACAACTTGGGTTTGTTTTACCCCTAGAACAATTCTTTGCAATCTCACTTTTACCAACGTCTAAGAGTTCACATAGCACAATTTAACAAGTGGACCTCAATGCGGTCGCCTGTCCAGTAAGTATCTCATTCGCAGATATGCACAGCAAATTGTTTAACATATTAGCAGTGGGACTAAACTATGTAGTCTACACCAGTATATCATGTACACATTTATTCAAGGGATATGAGCAATTGAATAGTTAAGAATGTATTATTCTGTCATTCACACTTAGAAAAATTCTGTGAATATACTGTATGTCCAACTGTGTTTGTACTTTTATTATTCATGAGTTTAAAGCCCGTCAAAATGACTGACACTTGGGGGCAGATGTATTAACCTGGAGAAGGCATAAGGAAGTTATAAACCAGTGATAAGTGCGAGGTGATAAACACATCAGCCAATCAGCTCCAATATGCAAATTGACAGAAGCTGACCGGCTGGTGCGTTTATCACCTTGCACTTATCAGTGGATTATCACTTCCTAATGCCTTCTCCAGGTTAATACATCTGCCCCTAGGTCTGATTATAGAGGGGAGGGGTTGGGGGTAGGGCAGTCGCTAATCACACAAGAGCTGCCGGGTGTCTGGAAGTCATGCTGAACAGGTGTATGTGTGTAGCGTTTGCCTTATTTATACTGTATATCTGTAATGGCACGTTTTAAGCTTGCCAGTGCCTGCAAAGCTCCCAGCCAGTCTGGGGGTAGAGGAGGCCAGTATCCACCAGCAGCTGGCCGGAGGGGTCTGGACATGGCCGGTGTGGGAGGAGCTAGCACAGGACCCTGCCCCTTCGCCAATCTGCAGCAGTGACGTGCGGTGGGGTGAAGCAGAGCCTTCCCTGTCATACTAATGTATACTACAAAGTTTTTCACTATATAAAGTATATGAGTAATAAAGAATATACAGGTTGAGTATCCCTTATCCAAAATGCTTGGGACCAGAGGTATTTTGGATATCGGATTTTTCCGTATTTTGGAATAATTGCATACCATAATGAGATATCATGGTGATGGGACCTAAATCTAAGCACAGAATGCATTTATGTTTCATATACACCTTATACACACAGCCTGAAGGTCATTTTAGCCAATATTTTTTGTAACTTTGTGCATTAAACAAAGTGTGTCTACATTCACACAATTCATTTATGTTTCATATACACCTTATACACACAGCCTGAAGGTCATTTAATACAATATTTTTAATAACTTTGTTTATTAAACAAAGTTTGTGTACATTGAGCCATCAAAAAACAAAGGTTTCACTATCTCACTCTCACTCAAAAAAGTCCGTATTTCGGAATATTCCGTATTTCGGAATATTTGGATATGGGATACTCAACCTGTATTAGAAATATCTCCTTTGTATTATTCTAATAATTTTAATAGTCAAAACGCTGGAGTAAAAAGTCTATGGCTGGTAAGGCAATGTCTCACCTGCATTACTTTTCCGCTCATCTCTGCTCAAAACTCACCAAATATCTAGCAGCATATACTGCTGCACCTGTGTATAATGCCCACATGAAACCTTTGACACATGTGCTGTCTGTATACTGACAGCCGGCATCCCGGCCATCGGTATTTCATACCAAACCCCTGGTATTGGCCAGTGCCTCTTGAGCCATTTACCTCACCGTGCATCCCTGACGTGTAGTATATATAAAGCAGCTAAGTCCGTTATCTGCCCCCCACCTGCACCAACTCAGCCCCAGCACCGACCCCATCTCCTCCGGGTCACCGCACTGCTCACCCCACACAGGGTCTCACCCCTTCTTCACCGCTGGTATGTGGCCACACGTGTCCCCGGCGCCTCTGCTCTGAGCACTGTGGGACCGTCTGCTGGTTCCTGCATCTGTTCTTCCATCCACTTCTGTATTAGCCTAGGGTGGCAGGAACCCTTATATCAGGCCCTGAGCAGGGTCCTTCTTGCCTCATACAATCCGCCTCTGAGCTTGATACATGGTAGTCATCCAAAGGTTATTTGGTTATGCAGGTGGTGTGTCTGTTGCCTCAAATCCATTTACAGTCATCATTGCCTCCGACACTAGCGAAACACAAAATTACATCTTGATTTCACCTTGGCAGTGTAATAAAAAATAGGTTCTTTTTTCACTCCGTTCAGGATACATACATGTCAACTATAAACTTGTTCAGTCATATATGTAGCAAATCTTTAGGCTTTGAATTAACATTGGCAGCTATTTGAAATGCAGAGGTGATAATACAGACATGATCATTGCTGCAGGTGCACCTTTCCCTTGATACAGCATTGAGTTGAAATTCCCAGCAAGACTAGGAATGGTTAAGGGGAACCATCCCTTCATATGACTGCTTAGTAGTAGATGCCATCAGATCTTCAGACCTGAGTTTTGGTGTGTACACATGGTGAGATATTTTCTTACGACATAAGAAAAGTTAGTGCAGATTGCAAGGTGAAAGTCAGCTTGCGTTCCCGATTCGATGCCGATGCGCGGTCCCACGTGGTCGGCATCGCAAGCCTAGATAGACTGTGCAGGCAAGTCAATTTTGACTATCTCATAGAAAAGATAGTCAAAATTGACACTTAGCCAAAATCGCGCATAGTATCGCAAGCACAGTCATTACGTGCTTGCGATGCCGACCTGGCCCCTGTCGCATAGTGAGAATCGGGGTTAGCCCGAATCTCACCGTGTGTATGCACCTTTAGTCTGATAGATCTCTTGATGTTAACAATCCATGAAGTTGTGAGACCCGCCATATTCTAGTTACCAGTAATTGGAAACTCCCTGACACATCTCAATCTGGCAAATAGCTAACGGACTTTCTGCTTACGTCTAATTTCGGGATACTCTCTAAAGGGGGGTACACCCTTAGAGATATGTGCTGAGTGATCACAGACCTCTCAGCACATATCTCTCCCCCCATTCAGCGCGATGTGTGCTGAGCGGAGGGTGGGGTGAACGGGGGACCGCTCACCTCACAAACTAGTGAAGTGAGCGACCTGACTAGATTGTGCCTGCATGCAGTCACAGTCTAGAACCAGTGATAGCGGTTCTATAGGGCATACACATGGAGAGCTCCGTGCCTAATTTCTAAGCAATCTAGTTGGATTGCTTGGAAATTAAGCATGGATCTCTCCGTGTGTACCCCCCTTAAGGACAATAGTAACATATGCATGCAGAAATAATTCTGCAAAATGATGGCTTCACAATGTGTTTCCCTGTATCATGTCTTACGGTGGTATGCAATTTTGCTCCGGTAATCTCGAAGCTATCGATTTCACTCCCCTGCCTGTTCAGTTATGGACCATTTTTGCCTGTTTTTAATGCATTTTCGCCAATGCCATTTCACTTCTTTTTTTGTTGTTGCGAAAAGACAATGTAAAAAAATGCCTCAAAATTGGCTAAAACAGCCCTCGTTTTACTGGCGCAGGTGCGAAAGCACGTGGATTCGCTGATACACATGTTTTCGCTCCTGCTAAATTGTACACCTAGGTGAAAAAACGACCCTGCTATTGGATAAAAATAGCAAGAAGTCCTGCCTAGGCGAAAAAAACAGACCTAATTGAATACCCCCCTTAATATCCTGAAATATGGAGAACTCTTCCTGTTGATATATCTGCTTACATGCATGGACTGTGCAGCTACAGCACACCACTAGGTTTTAACAGTTCCAAATGGCTTGTTCTTCTAGGTAAGTAAATAAAGCAAATTTTGGAAACCAATGGAATATTACAAATGGATAAATAATTGTATTTCCTCATACATTTCTTTCTCTGTAGTTTAATGTGTTATGTATGACCAGTGCTGAAACTCAACATTTTGGTGCCCTGTGCCAGAAAGAGAATTGGTGCCACCTCCCACCCCACCTTTAAAATAGGGACAGTGCGTACGGAAGGCGCATGTAAAAAATATAGGGGTGTGGTTTTATAGGGAGGGGAGTGGTCACGGAATAGTACTAATTTACATTATACCACACAGTAGTGTTCACGAAGTCACATTACACCGCACAGTAGAGCCCCATATACACATTATAGCAGATAGCCCCTATACCTCTACCTCATTCCTCCTTCCTTTTCATCACAGGGGGCTTGTGTGTGTGTGTCTACCTCATTCCTTCTCATCAGGGGGTTTTGTGTATGCCCAGCAATAGTTTACTTACATAACCCTAACAGCCGACAACAATCCCCTCAAGTCCTGATTCACAACACCAGTCGGGGGGATGAGCGCATGGGATATCCACTCTGCCTGCCCAGCACTGAGTACTATAATGGCTGCAGCACCAGCAGACCAGAAGGAGGAGACTAGCATCATGGGGAATACTCTCCCTGCTCAGCGGACAGTGCTGTAGCCTTCAGGACATACAAAGTTGGCCAAATGGGGTGGATGCAGACTGTGCGCCCACAGCATAAATGCGCTGTGTGCAAAACCCCATCTGCACCACCCTAGTTAGGGCCCTGCGTATGATCACAAAGACTCTTACACAACCAGTGTGTTCCTTCCTTACTGCTTTGTCACCATGAACATACCAGTTATGCAGCACAGCAACTAATTACCAGTCATAAAATTCCTGGAGTATTTTAGCAATGAGCTCACATTTCCCTGCAGTAAACACGCATATTCAGCCTCACTTTTTTGTGAATTAACTATTAATAAGTTATCAGAAACACAAACTAATATTTCATATTTTAAGCATGCCCTTGAGATGGGATCTGGTCAGGATCCCGGTGGTCAAAAGACTGATACTGGAATCCCAACACGTATCAGAATGCCGGTGTGGGCATCCCAAATAGGATCCGGAACGACTGACAGTCGGGACGTCAGAAAAGTAAGCCGACGGGGGGGAGGTGTTAGGTTTAGGCCGTGAATGGAGGGTTATTGATCAGCTGCGGGAAGGGGGTGAGGTATAGGCTGCAGGCAATTGGGGTTAGGGTTATGCACCACTGGGAAGGGTTAGATTACAGTAAGAGCGGGTTAGGGTAAGATTGCTTTCCAACCCCTGTCAGGATTCTATCCAGCAAGATGTTGTGGTCGGCAACTCTGCCTGCTGGCATTTCAGGCCCAACCCCTCAAGACCATATATTCACTTACCACCCCTCCTCTTATCCTTCAACCTCTGCTTTCCCATTTCTCACCTCTCCATTTGTGTCCAGCTATCCCCTACAATTTAGAATGCTTGTGAGCTGTTCTTTAGTAAAGGATTGACTTAACAATTGTAGCGCTGTGGTTTGTATTGCCACCTGTTGACAAATTTTATAATAAATTACTCCAATTTGAAAGAGCAGATCAACAGTGGTCAGCCAAATCAGAGGAGTAAACAAAAGTTAATGCATTCACTGAATAGTTTAAAGGGAGGCTGCATCCACCCTTGGGGGTATACTGTATTTTTTTTTTTTTAATTCAATTCTTTTTTATTGATTTTCAGTTCTTACTTAAACAAAAACACAAAGAAAAAAAATAAAATAAAACAGCGCAACTCACATCAGAACCCCACCCTGGGAATACGCAGATTCCCATGTCGAGTAGGGACCAATTATCATACTTATCATAGTAAACCGATGCAGGCTCAACCTTCGAATCGTAAATTATAAATTAGAATCAATATCACATGGTAGCATATAACTTGTATAACAATGTGCCGTGCATAATCCTCCACGGCCACACTTCTTAAATATTGAGCTAAACGCAGAGCTACAGCACTGACACTGACACTGGAGCGGGAGTGGCTGACCGCGGGCGCCAGGGGACAACGCAAACAACAAGAGGCAGTTCACCCGATATAGAATTAAGGTACCCACCCACTCTAACCCCCGTTGTATGTCTAGATGTTCCGGGTCCTAGAGAGCGGGGACTCAAGCCAGCGACCCCACAGGTCCTGATATTTATTCTCCGCTTTTCTAGCTAAGTATACATATTTCTCATGAGAGACTGTAACATTTACAAGTGAGACCCAGGACCGTAATGTGGGCGCATCCCTGGCTAGCCAAAGCCTAGCGATGCACACCTTGGCCAGGCCACACAGATTAATTACATAACGTCTGGCAGGGGGGTCCAGGGCATCCTCCTCCACAGCAGATAGCACACATGTCATCGGGGAGCATATAGACGAGGGAATACCTGTTGACACCAGGGCGTCAATAACACCCGACCAGAATACGGCTACCTTAGGACACAGCCAAATAATGTGCCAAAAGTCCGCATCCAGAGTATTGCACTTAGGACACCTGGAGGAGTGGGTACCCCCTATATGTCGCAACCGCACTGGTGTCATATATACTCTGTGTATTATAAACAGTTGAATTTGTTGATATCTAGTGGTGGTAGTGGATAATCGTGGAGAGCATAAAGCACCCTCCCATATCTCATCAGAGATGGCGCCCAAGTCAGATTCCCACCTGCTCCTGAGAAGGGACAACGGGTCAGAATAGTGAGATCGAAGCATACTTGCATAAATGTTGGACACCAGATGTCCGCTTCCCAGGGACTGCAGGAGAGACCTGACCGGGGAGTCGGCAATCGTCGGAGGAGCTCCGGGAAATTGTGCGTTAAGTGCATGTCTCAACTGCAGGTATCGGTAGAAATGTGAAGAGGGTATACTGTAATCCCGCTGAAGCTGCAGGAAGGACCTCAGTATACCATCACTATATAAGTGTCCCAGGGACGTCACTCCCCACCTCCCCCACACCGTCCCAGTCCGCAGCGAAGCCAGTTCTGGGAAGCCAAGGGCATTGTCCAGAGGAGTATCCGGGTCAATACCCTGGCCCAATAGGATAACATGTACCTGTTTCCATATGAGGACGGCCTGTCTAATTATAGGGATCTTGGACAAGTTAGGGTTCCCACAAAGAAGCATCTGTAATGGAGAGCCGTCAGGGTAGACCCGGAAAAGCATTTGGGAGTGTATAGTGAGAGCATCCGGGGCATTCACCCACTCCCATATATGTGCCAACTGCGCGGCATAATAGTAAAATCGAAAGATAGGGAGAGCTAAGCCTCCCAGCACCTTCGGCCTGGACAGAACGTCAAGTCTCAACCGCGCTCTCCTGCTGGCCCATATCAAAGAAGAGAGCAAACTGTCAATCTGTCGAAATATTTTCAAGTTAATATATATAGGGGACTGCTGGAGGACATAAAGGAGTTTAGGCAAGTATACCATTTTTACCAAGTTGACCCTGCCGGTAACAGTCAGGGGCAGAGACCCCCAAACCCTGACCCTCGAGCGTAGATAACCCATCAGCGGCATGATATTAAGGGAAACATAGGTACAAGGGTCATTCGATACCCATATACCCAGGTATTTGAAAGAATCTACCCATTTAAGGGGGGTTTGAATCATGGGGGCTTCCGAGACTGGGCCGCAAAGTGGAGTAATGGTGGATTTGTCCCAGTTAATTTTGAGCCCGGAGAAACGTCCATAGTCAGTTATTAAGTCAAGGAGTTTAGGTAAGGAGGAGACTGAATCGTCCACAAAAAGCAACAGGTCATCAGCGTATAACGCTATCCTGTCTTCTTTTGCGCCGACCCTAATACCCACAAAATCCTGAGAAGCCCTAATCAAACATGCCAGTGGCTCAATAGCAATGGCAAACAGAGTCGGAGACAAAGGGCAGCCCTGCCTCGTTCCCCTGGTTAGGGGGAAGGAGTCCGAAACAAACCCGTTCACCGAGACTCTGGCCATGGGCTGAAAGTATAACAATTTAACATAATTGATAAAGTTGGGGCCCACACCAAACCTACTCATAGCCTCCCAGAGGAAGGCCCACTCCACTGAGTCAAAGGCCTTTGCGGCATCTAAGGAGGCTATAACGGCAGAGCAGTCCTCCTCCTGAGAAACCTGAAAATGAGCAAACAGGCGCCTCAAATTCACAGCAGTGGACTTGCCAGGCATGAAGCCCGTTTGGTCAGGGTGAATAATTTGGGAGATAACCTGGCCGAGTCTGGAAGCTAAAACCTTGGCCAGGATTTTAATATCCGTGGGCAACAGGGAAATAGGACGGTAGGATTCAACCTTCCTGGGGTCCTTATCTGGCTTGGGAATTACTATAATCAAAGCCTCCGCCATAGACGGGGGAAGCACATTTTGGGCAAAAATTGCATTGAACAACTCAAGCAACTGAGGGGCAAAGAATTTTGTATATTTCTTATACAGCTCTGACGGGATGCCATCAAGGCCAGGGGCCTTACCATCGGGGGAGGCAGAGATCACAGTCTCAATCTCCTCCATCGACAAAGGAGCGTCTAGAAGGGCCCTGGCCTCACTGGAGATACGGGGCAAGTGGACTCCATCCAAGTAGTCACATAGCTCCAGCGGGGAACAGGTCAACCCAGAACTATATAGTGCCTGATAGTATGAGACAAATTCCGCCACGATCTGGGGGGTGCGGTCCAGCATAGACCCAGCTGAATCTAAAATCTCCACTACAGTATGAGAGGAACGATCACCCCTTGCAAGATTGGCCAAATAAGAACCTGGTCTATCCCCAGTAGCATACTGGACATGCGAGGAGAAGAGAAGTCTGTGCTGGGTTTTCCCCCACAGGTAATCATTCCATTCACCCTGCGCATGAAGCCACATCAACTTAGAGGCATCCAAGCCATCCCGCACATATGTCAACTCTGAAGCAACCACCCGGGCCTCCAATTCAGACTCATGTTTCTTAAAGGAGGATTTAAGACTCCCCACCCGCTTAATCAATGTTCCTCTCAAGAAAGCCTTGAAAGTGTCCCATAACAGAGACACATCCGAGGTGTCATCATGCATAACGAAGAATTCTAACCAGCTAGCCTCCAAATCAGATCCCTCGCCCATATGCGTCAACCAGAAGGGATTAAATTTCCACATTGCTTGGCCTCGCTGGCAGTTTAAGTCAATATGTAACGATATAGGGGAGTGATCCGAAATACCCCTAGTCTCATATTTAACATTTTGAACTTTGGGCAAAAGCTCCCGGGACAGAAGAGCCAAATCTATCCTAGAGAAAGAAGAGTGAGAGCGTGAAAAACATGAGTATTGCCTCAAATCAGGATTCTTCAATCTCCAGGGGTCGATCAGACCCAACTCCGAAACAGTGTCTGCAAATGGGGAATGCCCGGGCCGTGGGTTGGAGGACGCCCCGGACAACCTATCCAAGTCGCGATTTAAAACGTTGTTGAAGTCCCCCATACAGATTACGGCTACGTCAGGAGAGGCAGCCATAGAGGCAGATGCCTTTTTAAGGACGTCATGCGAGTATGGAGGGGGTACATACACAGCCAACAATAACAAGGGGACGGAGTTAATTCTGCACTTGAGAAATACATATCTACCCCATTGATCTGTTTGCACAGAATCAAGCGCAAAGGGAACAGATTTCCTAATTAGGATCGACACTCCCCGGGACGCTGCAGTATGCATAGAATGGTAAGCCCAGCCCACCCATGGTTTTTTAAGGGACATAATCTTAGTACCCAGTAAGTGGGTTTCCATCAGGCAGGTTATATCCGAAGCATAGTGCTTAATCTGTCGTAGGAACAAGGAGCGCTTAATCTTGTCATTGATCCCCCGCACGTTCCGCGACAGAAACTTAACCACCGCCATAGCAGGGCATCGTTGTAATATTGCAAAGCACCCGCGGCCAGCCACCGCCAGTGAACATCAAAGAAAATAAGCCTGCAGTTAGTTGCAACTTTGACACAGCGGGAAAAAACACATCGCACAGCAAAAAATTTAAACTTATCAATACTAACAGTCCAAAATAACCCCCACCCCCACCCCGTATACCACCTAAAACTAGCAGCATACCTGGTTCCCCAACAACGAAACACCCTAATTAGTAACAATCCCAACTAAGGCAGAGAGCACCGTAACATACTCCGCCAACACCAACTAGGGTTAAATTCCTATATCCACTAAGGGGGCCAAGAATATAATGACCTTGAGACAGGAGAGTCCCCCAGCCAAACTTAAAACAAAACCGATCCCCCCCCAGACCAGCACCCCCACAAAATAATCGCTTACCCCGTAAAAACTGTATGGCGGAGAGAACACCGAGAGCGTAAAGCCCAAGAGCAACATAGAGGCAGCATCAAACAACGCCCATCTCCACAGAGCCACCCCCTCCCAATGAAGGCCCATAAGGGCCACAGAAAGCCCCTACGTGAACAACATAGCAGCACAATGCAAACAGTAGCATATTTGACTAGCTGAGAAATCACATATATAAGTGCAATCAGCGGCTACCGCTCCCTGAGTCGGAATGAGTCTATCCAGGCAGAATATCAACTCGCAGGGAATCATAAAAAGAAACCATAACCACTAACAACTATACATCCCTCCCAAGACAATGTAACAATAACATAGCAGACATGAAAAACAGTATGTTTGCAGGTAGAGAAATCAAATGCAAAAGTTCAATCAGCGGCTAACGCCCGCCGTGCCGGAAAGCGTCCGTCCAGCCACACTGATGCTTCACGAGGGGTCATGAAGAATTTTGTTTCACCATCCGAGACCACTCGCAGTTTAGACGGAAAGAGCATGGCATAGGGGATATTCAGTTCCCGCAGCCTGCGTTTCACAGGGACAAACTGAGCTCTATCCTTCTGAACGTCGACAGCAAAATCCGGAAAAACTGATACTGGGGAACCGTTCCACTTAAGAGGACCCTTGATGCGGGCCAGTCTCAGAATCACATCTCTATCCCGATAATGAAGGAGTTTGGCGATAAACGTACGGGGAGGAGCCCCCGGAGGTAACGGGCGCATCGGGACCCTGTGGGCGCGTTCCACCGCGAAGTGTGAGGTGAACTCCTCCGCTCCAAACGTATCCAACAGCCAGCGTTCAAGAAATTTTTCAGGGGAGGCACCCTCTTCTTTCTCCGGGAGCCCAACGAAACGGACATTATTTCGCTGCAGTCTCCCCTCCATATCAGTCATCTTTTTATGCACTTCCGTCATCTGTGACTCCAAAGCAGAAGTGCGTCGACCGAGAGGCGTAACAGTGTCTTCCAGTGTGGAGGTGCGCGTCTCAACCTCACCGACCCTCTCTCGCACCCGCTGAAGGTCTTGGTGTATAATGGATAAGTCCGCCTGGACCTGACCAATCCTGTCGGCCAAGCGGGCTTCACTGGCCGTGACCGCATCCAGCACCTTTTGCAAAGCAGCATCGGTGGCCTCCGCAGATGAGGAGCTAGCCGACGGAGAAGGCGGTGCCGAGGTCGACTGCACCTCCCCCCCTGTTGGGACCTTGTCGGCGGATTTCTGGCATACTTCTCTAGCTTCGCCGCAGCCGCAGCAGACTGCTGCGGTTTGACCATTATAGCCGAGCGGACGGCAGGGAGCAAGACGTATAATAAATAGTATATCAGGAACTGTCCAGGGACGGCCAATAAGTAACTTGATGTAGTATATCAGAATTGTCCAGTCGCTGCCTGCGGGTAAGTATAGTATATCAAAACTGTCCAGTGACCGTGTATATTATTAAAAGAGTCAGCCTCGGTCAGCACAGAATTAATGAATGCAGCAGGATGTTAAAGTGTGGTTCCCCTCCCCCTCAGCATATGGGGCACATGCAGCATAAAGCTGGTTCCAATCAGGTGAAAATTAAATGTGTGCAGTGCTGCTGAGATTGGGCAACATCATCATTAGAGCCCTCCAAGGGTTAATAGCACAGTCAAAGAGCCCAGCAGGGTAGCAGCAGCGTGGGGAGAGCACAGGCACTTGTAGACTCCAGCCCCACCACACACTTCCCCCTCAGCAGAGCAGAGCAGAGCACAGAGCGATCGTGCAGGAGCTGGGGCCGCCGGAGCGAGCAGGGAGAGCGGCAGCGGGTCACGTGATGGCTCTGCGGCCAGGGATCCCCCGCAGACCTCCAGAGCAGAAACAGTAGCGAGGTGCCGCAGGAGAGAGAGACGCCCGCCACAGCGTCCTTAGCGACGGCAGAGGGGAAGCCGCGGACTCGATGTGAGTCGCGCTCAAGACGGGAGCCACGTGTAGATCTCAGCGTGGGCAGCAGGATGGCGGCGTCTCGCGTGCTCCAGCAGGTCCGGGCCCCCGCTCACCAGAAACTCCGTGCTGCAGCAGGTATCGGGCTGACGGGTCCCAGCGCGGCACAGGGGTATCCCCACACCATAGTGCAGGTAATGGGGTGGATCGCAGGCCCAGGGGGGGACACAGGATGGTATTACAGGAGTTTATAGCTGGAGAGACACACAACCTGTGTGTTACTCCATGTCCGCCGAAGCCACGCCCCCAGGGGTATACTGTATTTACTACAGTTCGGGTTTATAGAAGTGGAAAAGTTGTCCATCATAACCAATAAAATTCTAGCAATTACTGTATCTTGTAGAAGGTGGTAGATAAAAGTAGAAGTTGATTGGTTGCTATGGGCAACATCTATAAACTTGCACTTAGAACAGGTAAAATTAGGTACACACAGCATGTGACGGCGCAGTGCTGATGGGTTAATGGTTAGCGTTCCTACCTCACAGCACTGAGGTCATGGGTTTAATTCCCACTGTGGCTCTTACTGTGTGGAATTTGTATATTCTCCCCGTGCTTGCGTGGGTCTATTCCTGTTTCCTCCCACATTCCAAAGATATTAGGTAGGTTAATTGGCTCCCCCAAAAAAAATTAACATAGTAACATAGTTCCCTATGGGCACCTGCCATAATAACTTATTGTATATGTAATTAGCACAGTACGATTAGCTATTAGATATATTCTGTGCAGAATTTTTTCACATTTGGTTGACAAATTTGCTTTATAAGCCAAGTCAATACATGCAACTATCACCAAGGGATTTTATGTTTATCCTAATACATTTATGTTGCAATAATCTTAGATAAAAGTTGACAACAAAGAGAGGTTTGCTTCCATTTACTTATTGTTACTATTTTTGATACTTGCTGACAGTAAGAAAAATACTTGTCTAAATATCCTATACAGATGTTTAAATGTTGCAATCATTTCTGATTGGCCTTGCCATATGATTGGAATACAGAAAAACTGACTACAGTGTTGTTATTATATGTGTGGTATTTTAGTCTACCTTAGAAAAATTAGCTTTGCTGAATATGTGATATTTGGCCTGATTCAGATATAGATGAAGTTCAATTATTGCTGCACCTTTGGGTGCAGCAGCGATGTAAAAATATTCTTTTGCTACAAGAGGAGGGAAAAAGACGCCTGCTGCCAGCATCGCAGATCCAAGTGCTGCGTCCTAAGATGCAGTATCAGATAATATGCGAGCCCATCAGCCATCTGAGTAACCCTGAGGTTACTCAGATTGGCCCTAGCATCTCTGTAGTGGAGTCCAGAAAGCTTGCATCAGAATAAGCAGGCCCTGGCCTCAACACTCCCAAAAAACGAGAGTAAAAAACCCACATGTTCTGGATTGCTGCCCAGCCCCACCCATTCTACGCCCCCAATGGTCGCAGCCTGTCAGGCAGTGGCTTGGGGGGCACTGTATGTGATGATGCAGGAACCGTTCTGCGCAGGCGCCCCATCATTGGAGATGTACGCAAACTATCAGGTTTGGGTACATCCCCAAATTAGGTCCTTTGTTCATTAATTTAGACATAGAACATTGCCCTTTTAATTACAAAAAATAATTTCTGCTGCAATTATTGAGCAATCTGACATCTTGATAGAATAATTTCTTTAGTTGGATATAGAAATACTGTGTATTCTTTTCACGCACAAAAATACATTTTGAAACATCACAGTTTGAGGAAAATGAATATTATTGTATATAAATTGAGCCCTAAATCCTGAATGAGGTCCTATATCACTTCAATACCTCCTCACACGGCATCACTGCATTACACTACGTTCCTGCATTATATTAATGCATTATTATTATTATTACATTTTACTTATAAGGTGCCACAAGTATTTTTCAGTGCCGTATATATGACACACATTAAGCAATACAGGGTACACAGAACTTAACATTCCAGAAACAGGAAAACTAAAACAGACCGCAGGTAATAATTTCCAACACAGTTCTCAGTACCCATACAAACTACATCCCCGCACTACATCACTTCAGTACCTCCTCCACTAAAATCACAGCACTAAACTACATTCCTGCACTAATTCATATCTGATCGCAGCAGCAAATTTGTAAGCTAACGGCTTATAAAATACTATATTTTTTTTTTACAGAAAACGCTCTATAAACAGAAACACTTTAATTTCTTAATTACATTGGTAGCTTGTAAATAGGAACCACAGGGCCAGATTAAGCCTTGGGAATCCAAGGCACTTAAGACAGGGGGACCCAGGAGGGTATATTATATTGTCATGTATAGTAAATTTAAATCAATGGTGTGTATTAGCTTTAAACTAATAGTTTAATAATGCCTGGGTACTGTTTCAAGCTCCACCTAATTTAGAGACATCTATTTTAAAAAGTTTTCTTGTAGTGGAACAAAGACAACTTAACCTTAAAATATACATAGAAAAATAAAATCTTGCAAAAATGCAATGGCTACAGGATCTGTACTACTTACACACTGGGAGAGGACTCAGGAGGACTTTCTGTGTGTCTCTCTCTAGACGTGAATGCTCTCATTAGGTAACAGGTTACACAGGACTCTGACACCCAGATGGGGAGGAGGAGAAGCTGGGATCCCTGGGTCACTTACAGCTCTCTCCCCCTTCCAATCTCTTCTCTGGTCAGGAAGCTCCATTGGTAGTTTATGAAGCCTAATACTGCTATGTCTCTGCCTGCACTACATACAGTCTGGCTCGCATTCTGGCTGCCTGGTTCTGCTGCTGCACAAGAGGCAGAGCTAGTGATGTCAGTGTGCTCCAGCCAGGTGGCACCATGTCAGAGGGGGGGCTCAGGGTACATTATCCCCTGCACCCCCACCCCCCTCTTCATTTTAACCTGGCTATGTCTCAGGTTGCATTATGTATTCAACAGCCTGAAATAATCTCATAGCCTGTCTCCAGCACACCACTGTGCCATGAACTTGTTCCAGTACAGTTATGGGGCTTGATTCACACCTGTTTTTGTACAGCAGGTGATTATCAATAGACTGCACATGCATATGCATGGCAATGTGCACGCGCGTCACCAAACAACAACAGGCATTGCCGAATATCGACAGGCTGGTGCAAAAGTTTAAAACGCATAGCCACTCGCAAGCTGATTGACAGGAAGAGGCCGTTTGTGGGTGGTAACTAGGGATGGCTATCGGTGTGTTCTACATCGATGGTTGCCATCAATGGCTAAACTGAGAGTGGCCATTGATGGTCAATAACTATGCTATAGGAGACCATCGATGGTTTCTCTCATCGACGGCCATCCCTTTTATTTCTGTGAAAGGCCCGCGGGCCACTCACAGCATGGGGGCAGGGCTTCGTGGATATCGGGGGCGGAGCTATGCTCCATGTCCTGGCATCTTATAAAAGAACAATAAAAAAAATATTAGTTTAGCCTTAGCCATCGATGGATTGAACCATCTGGTTCTCCCCCGTTGATGGTAAAAGTATGCGACATCGGTCATAGACAATTGATGATTTCAAATCATCGATGGTCGATGGCCATCCCCAGTAGTAACTGACTGAAAATGCAGGAGTTCCCAAGCATTTTCAGGGAGGGTATGTGATGTCAGCTATGGACCCGATCAGAGAAAAAAAAAAAAGAGAAAAAAACAAACGGCTGCGCTGAATGTCAGGAAAATATGTATAAATGTGAAGAGAGCCAACGTAAATAGATGCAATATTTATTATTGATAAAAATGGATTTAAGACATATATACCGGTATGAAAATAATATTACAAAGAGTCACATTATAGTATACTCATATTGTCTGATAATAGCTCGTGGTTAGTACTGAGATGGCGGACGTATCCTTAATGGTGAAAGTCCATATTCCACTTAATGTAGTTGATTTCTATTAAACAGACAGTGGAACAAGGTGCATGGATACTTTCCCAATTGGGTGTATGTCCCTCGGTTAAAACTCAATACCTCTCCGGTGGGCTGGTCAAAGCCGAGCGTCCTCGGCATAAGTGTCCTGCAATACCCACATAAGCTGTGCAGCGGAGGGGAGATAGCCGTCTATTCACAAGCTGACTGTAGCGGCGTGCGTGTTAAAGCCGCTGGCGACGGGAAATGTAGACGGAGGGTCCAGTGTAGATAGAGATCGGTGTGCACCTTGTAAAAACACCTGAGCAAGGTGTGTGTGAGGGCGGGTCCTGACGCGTTTCGTCACGCTCCACGTGACTTTTTCAAAGGTAGATTCCTGCCTCCAGAGTGTCCGGTATTTAAGGTCTGATCAGATCAGTATAAACAGATGTCTATCATCAGCACTTAATTAGAACAGATAAGATGCAAGAACGAAGGCTCTCTTACACATAAAAAGCAAACAATAATGATGGATGGCAGAGGTGACTAATAATAAATAACAATAGCCCATTTATAATTTATTCTAGTAAAGACCAAAGAGGACTCCAAATGGACATATACAGATACTTGTAATAAATATTATACATTTACCGCAATGGAAGGATTGAAACTCCCAGTTTCTAAACATGCTATAATGAAAGCACCTTAATTAGCAGCACATATTCTCCGCAAATGACCCACCACATAGTGGTAAATAGAGGGATACAGAGCAACTCTAAAAAGACACTTCTAACTAATTACATATAGGACCAACTTGGAATAAAGTAAAATAAAAATACTAATAATAACGGGGGAACATAAAAGATTCATTGGATTCGAAAAGATTAATACCCTTATACTCTCGTCTGTATTCGAACTCCAGACCCTATGGTTTTGTTAGTCTGCCGTCTAACCATGCACGCCACTGCATTTGTTGAATATATAGAGAACGGACTAAAATAATATCACAGTGGGAGTTGTGCTCTGTGCATATTCCAATATAGTCTGGGTAAACAGTAACATTGTAACATATGCCTAGATGTAGGAATAATCTAGAGAAAGCATATATAGAGACCTCATAAAGGATCTAGTTGTTATTAGTTACACTTTATATATAGTATCACTGTAGACTATATTTATACATCCTCGTTGATATTCGAAACAAGGAAAAAATGAATGGCAAGGGCGTAACCCACACTATAATTGGCTCTATGGAAAGGGAGAAGTTTACATAGGTAGACCTCTTCCATATGTCTCCAAGTGTCTCAGAATCAATCATGACCAATCAGTTCATCGATAGCAGTATATTAAATACATATCAATGATGTGTGTAATATGTCCAAAAGATATGTACAACTGCTAGACACAGTAAAAACTGAATGATTTCTAAGACTAAAATCACTGGGTAATATTGAAATCATCATAACCCAGAGATAGAAACAGAGAATAATGATACAGTTAAATTATTAAGATAAATCAAATTCGATACTTTCATTAAGTCCTTCCGGTGTAAGGGTTCTCAGCCTATGTATCCAATAGTTTTCTCTAAGGCATAGTTTTCTGTATCTATCTCCCCCACGTATTGTGGGTTTGATGATTTCAATACCCACTAATTGGATATTATCTGGATTTTTTTGGTGCTTGTCTGAGAAGTGTCTGGAGACACTATGGAATACAAAACCCTTTTGGATGTTACGTCTGTGTTCAAGAAATCTAATCCTGAGTTTACGGGTTGTGCTACCTACATACATTAAATTGCATTTACAGATCAGTATGTAAATTACAAAGGAGCTGTTACAATTGATATGTGAACATATCTCAAATTGTGAGGAGTCAGAAGCAGTAAAACTTTTTACATTATTCTGAATATAAGAGCATGTGATGCATTGTCTAGCACCACATTTAAAGCACCCTACTATTTTTGGAAGCCACTGTGTGTTTCCAGCCGGGGCTGTACTGTCATTAATATTTCTTCTGTCTACAAAGAGACTAGGGGCAAGCTGTTGCTGCAAATTATTGGATTTCTTAAAGATCACTGACGGGGTATCTTTCAGTTCAGATCTAAGTATCTGATCTGTGAGAAGAATGGGATAATTATTACAGATGATACTTCTAATCTTGGACGAAGAGCAATTAAACTGTGACAAAAAGTGAGGTTGATCCTGTGCAAATTTATGTGAATGAGTATTTGAAGTCAAGAGGTCTCTTCTATCTAGAGCATCGGTCTTTTCCCGTGCTATTTTAATCAGATCCGCAGGGTAACCACGGTTACGGAAGGATAATGAAAGCTCATCTGCTTGTGATTGGTAATCCAATCTATCACTGCAATTACGCTTAATGCATCTGAATTGTCCAAAGGGGACATTATTCAACCATGATTTATGGTGTGAACTCTTATAATGAATGAAGTTTAGAGTATCGACCTCTTTACGAAACGTTTTCGTAGAGATATTACCCTCAATTATATTGAGGGAAATATCAAGAAATGAAATAGAAGATTGGTGGCAGTGCCAGTGAACCGTAAATTATAACCATTGTTGTTTAAAGAAGTGATGAAATCTGATGATAAAGCGATATCACCATCAAAAATAAAAAACATGTCATCTATGTAACGGCCATAGTAGACGAGGTCCGCGCCGAAGCTCCGCCCCCAGACATGGTGATCCTCAAATGCGCCCATGTACAGGTTGGCGAATCTCAGCACGAACCTCGTCCCCATGGCCATCCCAAGTATCTGTAAATAATAATTCTTATTAAACACAAAATAATTATGGGACAATATAAATGAAATTGAGTCCAATATGAATTGTTGTAGCCCAGAGTCAATCGTACTTGTTTTGGAGAGGAAGTCCGCTATAGTAGAAAGACCCCTCTGATGTGGAATATTAGAGTATAATGCCTGGACATCACAGGTCATAAAAAAATATTAACTTTTCCAATTAATATTAGAGATAGCATTAAGAAAATAAGAATTTACTCACCGGTAATTCTATTTCTCATAGTCCGTAGTGGATGCTGGGGACTCCGTAAGGACCATGGGGATTAGCGGCTCCGCAGGAGACTGGGCACAACTATAAAGAAAGCTTTTAGACTACTGGTGTGCACTGGCTCCTCCCACTAAGACCCTCCTCCAGACCTCAGTTAGGATACTGTGCCCGGAAGAGCTGACACAATTAGGAAGGATTTGGAATCCCGGGTAAGACTCATACCAGCCACACCAATCACACCGTATAACTCGTGATACAATACCCAGTTAACAGCATGATAACAACTGAGCCTCTCAACAGATAGCTCAACAATAACCCTTTAGTTAAGCAATAACTATATACAAGTATTGCAGACAATCCGCACTTGGGATGGGCGCCCAGCATCCACTACGGACTATGAGAAATAGAATTACCGGTGAGTAAATTCTTATTTTCTCTAACGTCCTAAGTGGATGCTGGGGACTCCGTAAGGACCATGGGGATTATACCAAAGCTCCCAAACGGGCGGGAGAGTGCGGATGACTCTGCAGCACCGAATGAGAGAACTCAAGGTACTCCTCAGCCAGGGTATCAAATTTGTAGAATTTTGCAAACGTGTTTGCCCCTGACCAGGTTGCAGCTCTGCAAAGTTGAAGAGCCAAGACCCCTCGGGCAGCCGCCCAAGAACAGCCCACTTTCCTCGTGGAATGGGCTTTCACTGATTTAGGATGCGGCAGTCCAGCCGCAGAATGTGCAAGCTGAATCGTACTACAGATCCAGCGAGCAATAGTCTGCTTAGAAGCAGGTGCACCCAACTTGTTGGGCGCATACAGGATAAAGAGCGAGTCAGTCTTCCTGACTCCAGCTGTCCTGGAAACATAAATTTTTAGGGCCCTGACTACATCCAACAACTTGGAAGCCTCCAAGTCATTTGTAGCCGCAGGCACCACGATAGGTTGGTTCAGATGAAAAGCTGATACCACTTTGGGGAGAAACTGGGGACGAGTCCTCAATTCTGCCCTATCCATATGGAAAATCAGATAAGGGCTTTTACATGACAAAGCCGCCAATTCTGAACACGCCTGGCCGAAGCCAAGGCCAACAACATGACCACTTTCCACGTGAGATATTTCAAATCCACGGATTTCAGTGGCTCAAACCAATGTGACTTTAGGAAATCCAACACCACGTTGAGATCCCTAGGTGCCACTGGAGGCACAAAAGCAGGCTGAATATGCAGCACTCCCTTAACAAAAGTCTGAACTTCAGGTAGTGAAGCCAATTCTCTCTGGAAGAAAATCGATAGAGCCGAAATCTGGACCTTAATGGAACCCAATTTAAGGCCCATAGTCACCCCTGACTGTAGGAAGTGCAGGAACCTGCCCAGCTGAAACTCTTCCGTTGGAGCCTTCCTGGCCTCACACCACGCAACATATTTTCGCCATATGCGGTGATAATGGTTTGCGGTTACTTCTTTCCTAGCTTTTATCAGCGTAGGAATGACTTCCTCCGGAATGCCCTTTTCCTTCAGGATCCGGTGTTCAACCGCCATGCCGTCATACGCAGCCGCGGTAAGTCTTGGAACAGACAGGGCCCCTGCTGCAGCAGGTCTTGTCTGAGCGGTAGAGGCCATGGGTCCTCTGACATCATTTCTTGAAGTTCCGGATACCACGCTCTTCTTGGCCAATCCGGAACAATGAGTATAGTTCTTACTCCTCTTCTCCTTATTATCCTCAGTACCTTTGGTATGAGAGGAAGAGGAGGGAACACATAAACTGATCGGTACACCCACGGTGTTACCAGAGCGTCCACAGCTATCGCCTGTGGGTCTCTCGACCTGGCGCAATATTTTTCTAGCTTTTTGTTTAGGCGGGACGCCATCATGTCCACCTGTGGTTTTTCCCACTGGTTTACAATCATTTGAAAGACTTCTGGATGAAGTCCCTACTCTCCCGGGTGGAGGTCGTGCCTGCTGAGGAAGTCTGCTTCCCAGTTGTCCACTCCCGGAATGAACACTGCTGACAGTGCTAACACGTGATTTTCCACCCATCGGAGAATCCTTGTGGCTTCTGCCATCACCGTCCTGCTTCTCGTGCCGCCCTGTCGATTTACATGGGCGACCGCCGTGATGTTGTCTGACTGGATCAGTACCGGCTGGTTTTGAAGCAGGGGTTTTGCCTGACTTAGGGCATTGTAAATGGCCCTTAGTTCCAGAATATTTATGTGCAGGGAAGTCTCCTGACTTGACCATAGTCCTTGGAAGTTTCTTCCCTGTGTGACTGCCCCCCAGCCTCGAAGGCTGGCATCCGTGGTCACCAGGACCCAGTCCTGTATGCCGAATCTGCGGCCCTCTTGAAGATGAGCACTCTGCAGCCACCACAGCAGAGACACCCTTGTCCTCGGAGACAGGGTTATCAGACGATGCATCTGAAGATGCGATCCGGACCACTTGTCCAACAGGTCCCACTGAAAGGTTCTTGCATGAAACCTGCCGAATGGAATCGCTTCGTAGGAAGCTACCATTTTTCCCAGGATCCGCGTGCAATGATGCACCGACACCTGTTTTGGTTTTAGGAGGCCTCTGACTAGAGATGACAGCTCCTTGGCCTTTTCCTCCGGGAGAAACACTTTTCTCTGTTCTGTGTCCAGAACCATCCCTAGGAACAGCAGGCGTGTCGTAGGGACCAGCTGAGACTTTGGAATGTTTAGAATCCAGCCGTGCTGTTGTAGCACTTCCCGAGATAGTGCTACCCCTACCAACAACTGCTCTCTGGACCTCGTCTTTATCAGGAGATCGTCCAAGTACGGGATAATTAAAACTCCCTTCCTTCGAAGGAGTATCATCATTTCCGCCATTACCTTGGTAAAGACCCTCGGAGCCGTGGAGAGACCGAACGGCAACGTCTGGAATTGGTAATGACAATCTTGTACCACAAACCTGAGGTACTCCTGGTGAGGATGTTAAATGGGGACATGTAGGTAAGCATCCTTGATGTCCAGCGATACCATGTAATCTCCCTCGTCCAGGCTTGCAATAACCGCCCTGAGCGATTCCATCTTGAACTTGAATTTTTTTATATGTGTTCAAGGATTTAAAATTTAAAATGGGTCTCACCGAACCGTCCGGTTTCGGTACCACAAACATTGTGGAATAGTAACCCCTTCCTTGTTGAAGTAGGGGCACCTTTACTATCACTTGTTGTGAATACAGCTTTTGAATTGCCTGTAACACTGCCTCCCTGCCTGAGGGAGTGGTTGGCAAGGCAGATTTGAGGAAACGGCGGGGGGGAGACGTCTCGAATTCCAGT
Source organism: Pseudophryne corroboree (assembly GCF_028390025.1). Classification (NCBI taxonomy): domain Eukaryota; kingdom Metazoa; phylum Chordata; class Amphibia; order Anura; family Myobatrachidae; genus Pseudophryne; species Pseudophryne corroboree. The sequence goes on along the minus strand of NC_086445.1, from coordinate 409,033,186 downwards.
TTGTACCCCTGAGATACTACTTGAAGGATCCAGGGATCCACCCGTGAGCGAGCCCACTGATTGCTGAAATTTTTGAGACGGACCCCCACCGTACCTGGCTCCGCCTGTGGAGCCCCAGCGTCATGCTGTGGACTTAGAGGAAGCGGGGGAGGACTTTTGCTCCTGGGAACTGGCTGTATGCTGCAGCTTTTTCCCTCTACCTCTGCCTCTGGGCAGAAAGGACGCGCCTTTAACCCGCTTGCCCCTATTGGGCCGAAAGGACTGTACCTGATAATACGGTGCTTTCTTTGGTTGTGAGGGAACATGGGGTAAAAATGTAGACTTCCCAGCTGTTGCTGTGGAAACGAGGTCCGAGAGACCATCCCCGAACAATTCCTCACCCTTATAAGGCAGAACTTCCATGTGTCGTTTGGAATCTGCATCACCTGTCCACTGCCGAGTCCATAACCCTCTCCTGGCAGAAATGGACATTGCACTAATTTTGGATGCCAGCCGGCAAATATCCCTCTGTGCATCCCTCATGTATAAAAGTGCGTCTTTTATATGCTCTACGTTTAGCAAAATACTGTCCCTGTCTAGGGTATCTATATTTTCTGACAGGGAATCTGACCACGCAGCAGCAGCACTGCACATCCAGGCTGAAGCTATAGCCGGTCTCAGTATAACACCTGTGTGTGTATATATAGATTTCAGGATAGCCTCCTGCTTTCTATCAGCAGATTCCTTCAGGGCGGCCGTATCCGGAGACGGTAGTGCCACCTTCTTTGACAAGCGTGTGAGCACTTTATCCACCCTAGGGGATGTTTCCCAGCGTGACCTATCCTCTGGCGGGAAAGGGTACGCCATTAGTAACCTCTTAGAAATTACCAGCTTTTTATCAGGGGAAGCCCACGCTTCTTCACACACTTCATTTAACTCTTCAGATGGAGGAAAAGCTACTGGTAGTTTTTTCTCTCCAAACATTATACCCTTTTTTGTGGTACCGGGGGTAACATCAGAAATGTGCAACACATTTTTCATTGCCTCAATCATGTAACGTGTGGCCCTACTGGAAGTTACATTAGTCTCTTCGTCGTCGACACTGGAGTCAGTATGCGTGTCGACATCTGTGTCAACCATCTGAGGTAGTGGGCGTTTTAGAGCCCCTGATGATTTTTGAGACGCCTGGGCAGGCACAGGCTGAGAAGCCGGCTGTCCCACATTTGGTATGTCGTCAAACCTTTTATGTAAGGAGTCGACACTATCACGTAATTCCTTCCACAGCACCATCCACTCAGGTGTCGACCCCGCAGGGGGTGACATCACATTTACAGGCATCTGCTCCGCCTCCACATAAGCCTCCTCATCAAACATGTCGACACAGCCGTACCGACACACCGCAAACACACAGGGAATGCTCTGACAGAGGACAGGACCCCACAAAGCCCTTTGGGGAGACAGAGAGAGAGTGTGCCAGCACACACCAGAGCGCTATATAACACTGGGATCCCACTATCATTGAGTGTTTTCCCTATAGCTGCTTTTTTTATATATATTATATATATATAATATCTATACTGCGCCTAAATTTAGTACCCCCCCTCTCTTTTTTACCCTTTTGTAGTATTCAGACTGCAGGGGAGAGCCAGGGAGCTTCCTTCCAGCGGAACTGTGAGGGAAAAATGGCGCGAGTGTGCTGAGGGAGAAGCCCCGTCCCCTTTTCGGCTGACTTTCTCCCGCTTTTTCTGTAATACTGGCAGGGGTAATTTTACATCTATATAGCCTCTAGGACTATATATGATGTATATTTTGCCAGCCAAGGTGTTATTTATTGCCCTCAGGGCGCCCCCCCCCCCCCAGCGCCCTGCACCCATCAGTGACCGAAGTGTGAGGTGTACATGAGGAGCAATGGCGCACAGCTGCAGTGCTGTGCGCTACCTTGGTGAAGACCGAAGTCTTCTGCCGCCGATTTTCCGGACCTTCTTCGTGCTTCTGGCTCTGTAAGGGGGACGGCGGCGCGGCTCCGGGAACGAACACCAAGGTCGGGTCCTGCGGTCGATCCCTCTGGAGCTAATGGTGTCCAGTAGCCTAAGAAGCTCAAACTACCACCTGTTAGGTAGGTTCGCTTCTTCTCCCCTTAGTCCCTCGCTGCAGTGAGTCTGTTGCCAGCAGATCTCACTGAAAATAAAAAGCCTAAATATACTTTCTTTCTAGGTGCTCAGGAGAGCCCCTAGTGTGCATCCAGCTCAGCCGGGCACAAGAATCTAACTGAGGTCTGGAGGAGGGTCTTAGTGGCAGGAGCCAGTGCACACCAGTAGTCTAAAAGCTTTCTTTATAGTTGTGCCCAGTCTCCTGCGGAGCCGCTAATCCCCATGGTCCTTACGGAGTCCCCAGCATCCACTTAGGACGTTAGAGAAAACATGTGGTGTCTTTGATATGAGAACGTAAAGAGGAAGCAAGTGGCTGTAAAAAATAATCAACAAAATGTGATAAATTAGAAGTGAGGGACCCCACACCAGAAATAATAGGCCGACCAGGAGGTGCAGTGAGAGATTTGTGAATCTTAGGTAAATGATAATATGTGGGAGTGATGGGGTGAGTGGGAATCAAATATATGAATTCTTCCTTGGTTATAATGCCTTTGTCTAAAGCATCCTTAACCAAGGTTGTCAGTGATCTATGATAATCTTGTGCAGGGTTAGTTGATAGATTAACATATGTGTTACTGTCATTAAATTGCCTGAAGGCTTCTGATAGGTAATCCTCAGTGTTCTGAATAACAATGCCCCCTCCCTTGTCAGCAGGCTTGATGACAAGGGAGGGGTCATTGGCATGTTTCTGCAGAGCCAGTCTTTCATGAACTTAAAGATTGTGTCTGTATTTAAATCTCTTTGATTCTTTCTGACACAAAACATTAAAGTCATCCGAAGTTTTTTTATAAAATATGTCAATGGCAGAGCTCCTGTGATGTAGAGGATAAAACTGAGATTTGTTCCTAAACCTCAGGTTACGTTCATTGGCGCCCTCACACACACCTTGCTCAGGTGTTTTTACAAGGTGCACACCGATCTCTATCTACATTGGACCCTCCGTCTACATTTCCCGTCGCCAGCGGCTTTAACACGCACGCCGCTACAGTCAGCTTGTGAATAGACGGCTATCTCCGCTCCGCTGCACAGCTTATGTGGGTATTGCAGGACACTTATGCCGAGGACGCTCGGCTTTGAGCAGCCCACCGGAGAGGTATTGAGTTTTAACCGAGGGACATACACCCAATTGGGAAAGTATCCGTGCACCTTGTTCCACTGTCTGTTTAATAGAAATCAACTACTTTAAGTGGAATACGGACTTTCACCATTAAGGATACGTCCGCCATCTCAGTACTAACCACGAGCTATTATCAGACAATATGAGTATACTATAATGTGACTCTTTTTAATATTATTTTCATACCGGTATATATGTCTTAAATCCATTTTTATCAATAATAAATATTGCATCTATTTACGTTGGCTCTCTTCACATTTATACATATTTTCCTGACATTCAGCGCATCCGTTTGTTTTTTTCTTTGTCTTTACCTCAATACCACACATAGTATTCCGGCAAGCGCAGTATTTCAGGAATTGTGACTTCTACAAGTATTACATTTTGTTATATCTTTATATCTAACTTGATGCTAAGGCGCTTTTTTAGCAGTTTTGTTTGGTTTTTCTATGGACCTGATCAGCCTGTTCTCATCGCACTGTAGGAGTAAGTCCTGGGCTGTGCACAGACTGCACACAGCGGTAAAATCATTCGGTGGTACGGACGGATTTTCAGCTGACCGCTGATTGAGGGACATGCGATCGCACACTTGCACGGGTGAATTTACACTCGCCCTTGGGCGGCGACTATCTGAACGCAGGACAGCAAAATTAGCAGCACAGCGATCACGTCTGAATCACTCCCATGGTCCCAAACAATTTGTGCCTGTTTTTACCATCACTGATTCCAACAATCTTCTCTTTTTTTCCATGAAATAATCGGATTAAATAGTCTTTCGTACATTATAGATATAAAAGTTGATAAGAAAACAAGATGATTTTCAATGAGTCTCTTAAACACATTAATGGCAAATACTTTTTTTTCAAATAGCTCTCCAAAATGGTTGATTTTTAAAAATGATTTAATGAACTAAATAATATGTAGTTAATGACATAAAAAAAATACTCCTAATGCGTGTCTACCACCATGCAGTGGGAGTGTCTTACACACCCCTTTATCAATTTAACACTTTTGTTGCCTTTGATCAACCCCTTGTAGTATTAATATTATGCTTCCCCCACCTCCACCAACTACCCCCTCCCTTATACTATAAGCAGATTGCAGCAGAGTGTGGCTATAAATCACCTATAGGTCCCTTCTGAGCAGAAAGCAGCAGAGCAGTGCTCTGTAGCACTCTGAGGGACAGATGATTACAGATCAGTATGTTCTGAGTAGAGATGAGCGGGTTCAGTTCCCTGAGAACCAAATCCCCCGAACTTCATGCTCTGAGTCCGGATCAGAGTCTGGCTTGGGTTTTCCTGCCAGACTCGGAAACCAGAATGGGGCAAAATGTCATTATCCCACTGTCAGATTCTCGCGGGTTTTGGATTCCATATAAGGAGCCGTGCGTCACCGCCATTTGCACTCCAGTCCTGGAGAGTGTAGCGAGAGGACATGTTTCCTCAGTGTCTGTGCGGGAAAGTGGCATGGCGCATGGGGTGGTGACCTGCTCCTTTGTATCATTCCAGTGGTGGTGTCTTGTGCTGCATCAGTCCAGTCACAGTGGTGGTGTCCTGTGCTGCCATAAGTCCAGTACTGCTGTATAAGTCCAGTCCAGTGGTGGTGTCTTGTGCTGCATCAGTCCAGTCACTCCAGTGGTGGTGTCCTGTGCTGCCATAAGTCCCAAGTTGCTACTGTATAAGTCCAGTCCAGTGGTGCTGTCTTGTGCTGCATCAGTACAGTGGTGCTGTCCTGTTCTGCCATAAATCCAGTGGTGGTGTCCTGTGCTGCAATAAGTCCAGTAGTGCTGCCGTATAAGTCCAGTCCAGTGGTGCTGCCATATAAGTCCAGCGGTACAGCCTTATAAGTCCAGGGGTACTTCCGTATAAGTCCAGCTGTACATTATTTACTCCAAATAAAGGTGTTATTAATATTTAATCCACATAATTTTTACAAGGTTTGCCCTGTGTGGTGTAGGGGTACGCTCTCCTATGCTGTATATTATTATAATAACTTCAAATAAAAGGGTTATTATCCAAATAATTTTTTACAGGGTTTGCCCTGTGTGGTGTAGGGGTACGCTCTCCTGTGCTGCATATTATTATAATAACTCCAAATAAAAGGGTTATTATCCAAATAATTTTTACAGGCTTTGCCGTGGGTGTGTGGTGTGGTGGTACGCTCTCCTGTGCTGCATATTTTTATAGTAACTCCAAATAAAAGGGTTATTATCAAAATAATTTTTACAGGGTTTTCACTGTGTGGTGTATGGGTATGCTCTCCTGTGCCGCATATTGGTGGTCATTCCGAGTTGATCGCTAGCTGCTTTTCGTTCGCTGTGCAGCGATGAGGCAAACAAATGGCACTTCTGCGCATGCGTATGCGGTGCAATGCGCACGCGCAAAGTACTATTACATCGAACGATGTAGTCTCATACAAAGTCTGGCGAAGCTTTTCAGTCGCACTGAAGGCCGCAGAGTGATTGACATGAAGTGGGCGTTTCTGGGTGTCAACTGACCGTTTTCAGGGAGTGTTCGGAAAAATGCAGGCGTGCCAGGAAAAACTCAGGCGTGGCTGGGCGAACGCAGGGCGTGTTTGTGACATCAAAATGGGAAATGAACAGTCTGAAGTCATCGCAAGCGCCGAGTAGGTATTGAGCTACTCTAAAACTGCACAATTTTTTTTTGCCACCGCTCTGCGATCCTTTCGTTCGCACTTCTGCTAAGATAAAATACACTCCCAGTGGGAGGTGGCATAGCAGTTGCACGGCTGCTAAAAACTGCTAGCGAGCGAAACACTCGGAATGACCACCATTGTTATATAACTCCAGAAAATAATGGAGAACAAAAATTTGGAGAATAAAATAGGGAAAGATCAAGAACCACTTCCTCCTAGTGCTGAAGCTGCTGCCACTAGTCATGACATAGACAATGAAATGCCATCAACATTGTCTGCCAAGGCCGATGCCCGATGTCATAGTAGAGCATGTAAAATACAAAAAGCCAAAGTTCAGTAAAATGACCCAAAAAATGTATTTAAATTGTCTGAGGAGAAATGAAAACTTGCCAATATGCCATTAAGTCATGGAGTGGCAAGGAACGGCTGAGGCCCTGGCCTATGTTCATGACTAGTGGTTCAGCTTCACATAATGATGGAAACTTCATCCTCCCGCTAGAAAAATGATAAGAGTTTAGCTGGTTAAAGCACAGCAAAGAACTGTGCGTTTTAAGATGATATCACAAATCCCCAAGGAGGGTCCAAGTGTGTCGGCGGTTGCGATGCCTGACCTTCCCAACACTGGACAGGAAGAGGTGGCGCCTTCCACCATTTGCACGCCCTCTGCAGGTGCTTAAAGGAGCAACCACTGTCCAGTTTCTGATATTCAAATTGAAGATGTCACTGTTGAAGTACACCAGGATGAGGATATGGGTGTTGCTGGCGCTGAGGAGGAAGTTGATGAAGAGGATTCTGATGGTGATGTGGTTTGTGTAAATCAGGCACCCAGGGATGGATAAGCCCATTGTCATGCCTGGGCAAAATACAAAAAAAACACACCTTTTGGGTGTGGAATTATTTCTCTACAAATCCGGACAACAGGCATCAAGCCATCTGTAGCCTTTGTCAATCCATAATAAGTAGGGGTAAGGACGTTAACCACCTAGGAACATCCTCCCTTACACGTCAACTGCAGGGCATTCATCATAAGTCATTGTCAAGTTCAGAAACTTTGGGTAATAGCATAAGCAGTCCACTGAGACCTAAATTATGTGTTTTTTTGTTTGAATATTATTTATCTGTGAGGTGAGGATGAGGATGTAAACACTGAAGGGGGGCGGAGGGGGGGGGTGTTAATCTAAGGATGATGGCGACATCTTGCCACTGTAGAGCCAGGAGAGATTAATTGCTTCTGTTTTGGTGGGGGCCCAAACAAACCAATCATTTCAGCCACAGTCGTGTTGCTGAAATGATTGGTTTGTTAAAGTGTGCATGTCCTGTTTATACAACATAAGGGTGGGTGGGAGGGCCCAAGGACATTTCCATCTTGCACCTCTTTTTCGTCTTTGCATTATGTGCTCTTTGGGGCCTAGTTTTTAAAAGTGCCATCCTGTCTGCCACTGCAGTGCCACTCCTAGATGGGCCAGGTGTTTGTGCCGCCCACTTGTGTCACTTAGCTTAGTCATCCAGCTACCACGGTGCAACCTTTTGGCCTAAAAACAATATTGTGAGGTGTGAGGTGTTCAGAATATACTGGAAATGAGTGGAAATTAATGTTATTGAGGTTAATAATACCATAGGATCAAAATTACCCCCAAATTCTGTGATTTGAACTGTTTTTATGTTTTTTTCCCAAAAATCATCCAAATCCAAAACCAAAACCCGAAAGGGTGGTTTTGGCAAAACCAATCCAGATCCAAAACACGAGCGGGGATCCAGATCCAAAACCAAAACCAAAACACGAAAAGTGCCCACCGCACATCTTGCATAGATCATGATATAGTCCAAGCACTTTTGTACGTCCCCTGCTTCAGAATGCTGATTGCAGACATTCTGGGGAGCACAAGGGACACAATGTCGGTGGTCAAATTGACCAGTGACATCACAGACAAATCAATTTCTCAGACTTAGTGGGGGAATTCAATTGTTTGAAAAGTCGGTTGGGTGTCTGTTTTTTCCTGTCAATTAGATAGGAAAAAACAGACACCCAACTGACTTTTCAAACAATTGAATACCCCCCAGTGAGTTTGATGAGATAGCTGGAGAAGGAGCAGAGCCTACAGTTGCAAGGGATGATACCAAGGCAGTGAAAACCCATCGGCATAACAAAGACCGACAGTTCATAAGTCACACAACAGTCACATCGACAACCCCAAAACTGACAGCGCATACATCGACAACAAAACAGACCGACACGTCATCCATCAGACAACAGTGATACCAAACCACAACAGAACGACAGCATATACACAAACACATAAAAGACCGACAGAACACACATCAGACATGCATTAGACCGACACGCAAAAGACCGACAGTGCATACATAGACAGTAAAAGAGACCAAAATGTCATTTACCAGACATCAATTAAATAGATAATCCCAAAATGCAGACAGCACATACAGTACATAGACAGCTAAATGACCGACAATACATAACTCAGACCACAATAAGACCGACACGTAAAAGACCGACAGCCCATACATAGACAGCTAAATGACCGACAATACATACATATAACAGAATCAAATAATGCCGACATGCAAAGACTGACAGATTATCAGGAGAGGGGCCTGTATATCAATGTCATAGACTTCTGAGATTTTCATTTCCCCAACACTACCCTCCTACACACAGATATGTCGCCGCGTACACACCTGCACCCTTAGCTCCAAATAATTATTGCCGGTGGACGGGGGTCCTAGCGTCCAGTCCTTTATGGCCCTCTGCCGCTGGCATGAGCTACCACCATAGTTCATCATCACCCCAGCAACCCCCTGCGATACTCTCAACCGTGGAACTACAGGTCTCAGCCAGACCTGTTAGCGGTCCCACTAGCAAGCCCAACTCATACAGGCTAAAGTCATGCTCACCCCCCCCCCCCCCTCACACGCCTCCCCCCAGTCCCTGCAGCGCAACCCTTCCCCTCAGTCACCCCCCCCCCCCCGCGCTATTTCTGGGTGCCCTGTCCTGGACGCCTCCACCGTCACCCCAGCAATAGTATGCCGTCTAGCTAATAGCGTTACCTCTGGCGCTACTTTCATCCGTGGAACTACAGGTCCCAGCCAGACCGGTCAGCGTTCTAACTAGCAGGCACAACTCATACAGGCTAAAGTCATGCGTGCAATGCCCTCCCCCCTCCCCACACCTCCCCTCAGTCCCTGCAGCGCACCCCTTCCCCTTAGTCACCCCTCTCACATCCCCCCGGGCGCTTGGCTTTAGTTGTGTACTCCAGGGCGGGGTGAAACCCCCCTCCGGCACCCCTCCATAGCTATTGCAGGCGATAGCGGGCCGTCCAGGACGAGATGCTATGAGTCCTGTCCACCCGCAATAGCTATTGTGATTGAGTGTACAGGGGTGGTGTAGGAGAACTGCAAGTCTCAGGACTGAAGACATGGCCCTGTTTCTGAGTAAGAATACCTGTCTAATAACTGTCTGTTATGTGTAATATTATATTTTGGCAATGAATGTGTGTCGGTCTTATAAATATCTGACTTATGTCCTGTTGGACTTTTAACTGTCTATATATGCTTTGTCTGTCTTTTTTGTGTCGGTCTTATTAATATCTGATATATGTACTGTCGGACTTTTAACTGTCTCTATATGAGTTGTCTGTCTTTTGTGTGTCGGTCTTATTAATGACTGATATATGTCCTGTCAGACTTTTAGGGGGAAATTTACTAAGCTCCCGATTTTGACCGAGATGCCGTTTTTTCATCAAAGTGTCATCTCGGTAATTTACTAAACACTAATCACGGCAGAGATGAGGGCATTCGTAATTTTTTGCAAGTCCAAGTAAAAAATTACGAATGAATACACCATCGGTCAAAACGCGGCTGTTTAAGTATGAATCTCGGTCCTTTACTAAGAAGTGCAAAGCAAAAAACAAACAAACACTGCCGTGAAAAATTACAACTCGTAAAAAAGTGCTAAAAAAAACCAGACCTACTTTTTTTTTCCGTGATTGGATAGGCATGCAGGGATCCATGAGATCCGTGCATGTATATCAGTGGGAAGGGGTGGGAAAGTTGTTATTTTATTAAAAAAAATTGCGTGGGGTCCCCCCTCCTAAGCATAACCAGCCTCGGGCTCTTTGAGCCGATCCTGGTTGCAGAAATATGGGGAAAAAAATGACAGGGGTTCCCCCATATTTAAGCAACCAGCATCGGGCTCTGCGCCTGGTCCTGGTCCCAAAAATACGGGGGACAAAAAGAGTAGGGGTCCCCCGTATTTTTAAAACCAGCGCCGGGCTCCACTAGCTGGACAGATAATGCCACAGCCGGGGGTCACTTTTATATAGTGCCCTGCGGCCGTGGCATCAAAAATCCAACTAGTCACTCCTGGCCGGGGTACCCTGGGGGAGTGGGGACCCCTTCAATCAAGGGGTCCCCCCCCCCAGCCACCCAAGGGCCAGGGGTGAAGCCCGAGGCTGTCCCCCCCCATCCAATGGGCTGCGGATGGGGAGGCTGATAGCCTTTGTTGTAAAAGAAAAGATATTGTTTTTAGTAGCAGTACTACAAGGCCCAGCAAGCCTCCCCCGCATGCTGGTACTTGGAGAACCACAAGTACCAGCATGCGACGGAAAAACGGGCCCGCTGGTACCTGTAGTACTACTACTAAAAAAATACCCAAAAAAAGACAAGACACACACACCGTGAAAGTATAATTTTATTACATACATACACACATACATACATACTTACCTTAAGTTCCCACGCAGGTCGGTCCTCTTCTCCAGTAGAATCCAAGGGGTACCTGTTGAAGAAATTATACTCACGAGATCCAGGGGTCCAGGCTCCTCGGGAAATCCAGGGGTAATCCACGTACTTGCATAAAATAAGAAAACGGAAAGCCGAGCCACGAACTGAAAGGGGCCCCATGTTTTCACATGGGACTCCTTTCCACGAATGCCAGAAACCCACTCTGACTGATGTCTAAGTGGGTTTCTTCAGCCAATCAGGGAGTGCCACGTTGTAGCACTCTCCTGATCGGCTGTGTGCTCCTGTACTGAGTGACAGGCGGCACACGGCAGTGTTACAATGTAGCGCCTATGCGCTACATTGTAACCAATGCTGGGAACTTTCTGCTCAGCGGTGACGTCACTTTAGGTCAACCGCAGGGCAGAAAGTTCCCATCATTGGTTACAATGTAGCGCATAGGCGCTACATTGTAACACTGCCGTGTGCCGCCTGTCACTCAGTACAGGAGCACACAGCCGATCAGGAGAGTGCTACAACGTGGCACTCCCTGATTGGCTGAAGAAACCCACTTAGACATCAGTCAGAGTGGGTTTCTGGCATTCGTGGAAAGGAGTCCCATGTGAAAACATGGGGCCCCTTTCAGTTCGTGGCTCGGCTTTCCGTTTTCTTATTTTATGCAAGTACGTGGATTACCCCTGGATTTCCCGAGGAGCCTGGACCCCTGGATCTCGTGAGTATAATTTCTTCAACAGGTACCCCTTGGATTCTACTGGAGAAGAGGACCGACCTGCGTGGGAACTTAAGGTAAGTATGTATGTATGTGTGTATGTATGTAATAAAATTATACTTTCACGGTGTGTGTGTCTTGTCTTTTTTTGGGTATTTTTTTAGTAGTAGTACTACAGGTACCAGCGGGCCCGTTTTTCCGTCGCATGCTGGTACTTGTGGTTCTCCAAGTACCAGCATGCGGGGGAGGCTTGCTGGGCCTTGTAGTACTGCTACTAAAAACAATATATTTTCTTTTACAACAAAGGCTATCAGCCTCCCCATCCGCAGCCCATTGGATGGGGGGGGGACAGCCTCGGGCTTCACCCCTGGCCCTTGGGTGGCTGGGGGGGGGGGACCCCTTGATTGAAGAGGTCCCCACTCCCCCAGGGTACCCCGGCCAGGAGTGACTAGTTGGATTTTTGATGCCACGGCCGCAGGGCACTATATAAAAGTGACCCCCGGCTGTGGCATTATCTGTCCAGCTAGTGGAGCCCGGTGCTGGTTTTAAAAATACGGGGGACCCCTACTCTTTTTGTCCCCCGTATTTTTGGGACCAGGACCAGGCGCAGAGCCCGATGCTGGTTGCTTAAATATGGGGGAACCCCTGTCATTTTTTCCCACATATTTTTGCAACCAGGATCGGCTCAAAGAGCCCGAGGCTGGTTATGCTTAGGAGGGGGGACCCCACGCATTTTTTTTTATTATTTTACAGTGTTTAATTAAAAAATAAAATAAAATAAACCCCAGCACGGATCACACAGATCCGGCCGAGATTGATTGTAAAAAAAGTCGGCAGTGTTTTGCTAATCACTGCCGTAAAAATAGAAAAAAAACCACGAATGACATCGACATCGGAACAAAAGAAAAACCCGAATACGACAGCTTAGTAAATTAGTCGTAATCAATTCAAAAAGTTGCAGTTTTACACTTTCGATGTCATTCGTGATTGAACTTTGACCTGAATCTGGAAAATACGAATCTTAGTAAATTTACCCCACAGTGTGTTGGTCTAATTGATGTCTAAATGAGGACATTTCTGTCTTTTTATTTGTCTATGGATTCGTCGTCGGTCTATTAACTGTATTTATGCGCTTTCTATCTCTTAAATGTCTATGTATTCGTTGTCGGTGTTATGTTTGTGTCGGACTACTTGTAGTCTCATAAATGCCCTGTCGGAATTTCAGGTGTCTATGTATTCAATGTCGGTCTTCAACAGTGTCTATATAATACGTATCTGATGGATAAATGTCTGACTTTTTTTTGTCTGTGTATACGCTGTCGATCTTTTATATGTCTGATTAATTACATTGTCTAACTTATCTATGTCGAAGTATGATTAATGTCTAACTATTATTTGATGGGAAACCTCCAGTGTCTGACAAGCACTGTCGGACTAATGAATGTCGGTAAAATAACAATAATTGCTGGACTTATCAATACATTTGTACACTGGCGCTTTCACTATTTGTTTTATCTTTTATATATATATATATATATATATATAACTTCAGGATTTTGAAATGCAGACTTTACTTTCTCAATATTTTGGGGTCATCTGTGATCTGTCATCACGATAAATGTACAAAGGTATTGTCATTTGTATATTTATCCTGATGGTGGAGAATGGTAGACCATGGAATTTTAAGAAACTAAAGTCTGAATTTAAAATATACATATACAAATACAGTACATATAGTGTACATAGACAAACATACAACATACTTATATACATACACACACACTCATCCACATAATCTCACACAAACAAACTGCTGATAGGGTCAATGGGTTCACTACGATATGCCGGCGGTCGGGATCCCGGCGACCAGCATACCGGCGCCGGGAGCCTGACCGCCGGCTTACCGACAGTGTGGCGATTGCAAATGAGCCCATTGCTGGCTCGCTGCGCTCGCCACACTACGAGCGCCATGCTATTTTATTCTACCTCCAGGGGGGTCGTGGACCCCCACAAGGGAGAATAAGTGTCGGTATGCCGACTGTCGGGATCCCGGTGCCGGTATACTGTGCGCCGGGATCCCGTCAGTCGGCATACTAAAGACCACCCGGGTCAATATGTGCCTCACCTGGCCATCACTATCTCCCCCTCAACGACCGGTTCTCCCCAATTTATGTGGCATAGAGAGGTCTACTGCAGTCAGTGGGAGCGCTGGAGACAGGCAGTCACTGACTGCAGCCTTTTACCCTTTGCCGTCACCCTGCGTCAGGCTTCCACAAACGAGAACCACCTGAGAGGAGCTGCGCGCTGCCGCTGCAGCTCCCCCTAAAGGCAGTCAGCGGCCAGCCTCCCACACTGTCACGTTAGGACACCCCTGCCGCAGCCGCTGCAGACATAGCCTGCCTGAATGCCGGAGCCTCCGTTGTCTGTTAACAACAAAACAAAATAGATCGGTTAGTAGCACCGATGCATTGGCGGCCAGGGGTGGTTTCTGTGTACTCAGAAAGCCCCCTGTGTGCACGTATGGGGATGATGACATTTTGGGGGACATTCAAATGTTTGAAAAGTCGGTTGGGTGTCTTTTTTTCCCTATCTATTAGATAGGGAAAAACAGACACCCAACTGACTTTTCAAACAATTGAATCTCCCCATTTGCCTTCTTTTCGAATCAGAGTCAGGCACGCAAAACCGAGCCTGACTCTGATCCGGGCTCGGATCTCCAAGTTCGGGTGGGTTCGGTTCCCTGGGAACAGAACCCGCTCATCGTTAATTTCTATACACACCATCCTCTTAATTAATAGAATTTTCTCACTCATACATTCACTGGATGATTCACTAAATATAAATATATGTGTACAGTATGTATTAGTATAAATGTTCATAGAAACAGACCCGCCAGTGAAGGAGATACGCCCCCTCAGTGTATCGGATGCTGACAATACTGCAGTGCACATGTCCAATGAACCACTGGAGCATATTCACATCACTTTTCATTATAGCAAAATTTCACATCCATCGTTCTTTAGTACATTCTAGCCATATAATTTTGCTGTAATATTACAATATCAATTATTATTTTTTGGAGTTGTCCATACCTCCCAACTTTGTCCTGGCCCAAGGAGGGAAACACACGCGGCGAAGCCGAACGCACTCCCAAAAAGAGGTGTGGCCTGTGCAACGGGGCGTGGCTTTGTGGATGACCCACGATCACAAGCCACGCCCCCATTTTAGTCACTGAGAGGGCATGCCCAGCGCTCTGTGAGCCAATGTCATGCCCCCTCTCCGATGTCTCCACTGAATAGACGTGGTGCGCATGCGCACAGCGTCTATTCACCGCTGCTCTGCTAAGCAGGGCAGCGAGAGACAAAGCCTCCCAACTGCCCCCCACCACGGGACACTGCAGCCCGCGCGTGGGACAGTGGGACAGTCCCCAAAAAACGGGACTGTCCTGCGAAAATCGGGACAGTTGGGATCTATGAGTTGTCTGTACATGTTTCCGCATTTCTGAATACATATTTTCCTTTATACAAACTATAAGAAGAAAGAAGATTGTAATATAACTAGTTGAACAGCTCAGAAACAACTCTGGTCTATCAATAAAACATTGCTAATGTACTAGAAATGCTATGATGTAAATCTTTACAAACTTGTTCTGGGATGTTGCAATCTGCAGCCTCTGTTCCTCCCTTGCAGGGATAAATGTATCTCCAGCAGCAGTGATACCGGCAATCCAGCAATGAGACAGCGTGTGCTGGAGAGAGGTAAGAAGGGGAAGCATTCTCTAAGGATAGAACATTATTACAGGGGGCACCAGGGCCGTCTTTTCGTATGGGCTCAATGGGCACTTGCCCAAGGGCCCCAGGAGTATAAGGGCCCTAGGCTGATAGCTGAGGTTCCCCTCTTTCCGGGAGTACCAGATTTTTTAAAATCGGGCAAGGGGAACCAGAGATATCCGACTTCAAAGCAGTGGTCCCCATCCAAGCATGTTAATTGCTCTTCCCAGCCAGATATCTCGGATTCTGTTTGACTTATAGTTTTTCTGAGGATAAATTCCAAAAGCTGGGACTCTCCCCTTTTGGTGGACACTGGCATGTTGTCTCTACTATGCCGAGAACCAGAGATATCAGCCTTCCAGCAGCTGGTCCCTGCTCCAGCTCTGCACGCCTGGTATACATTTTATATTTTCGTTGGTGGATTGCTCTGGCTTCTGAACTCTGATCCCCTAGTCCCCAGAACCTCCTGAAAGGTGAGACTCTTAAGTGTTTTTATCCCATTCAAAGCTAAGAAATCTATGTCCAGGAACTGGAGATATCTGCAGTCAAGCAAGCTGCCCTCTCACCGGAAAATGGTGAATATTAAGCCCACTCCACTATCCACCCCTCCCCTGCGTATTAAACACCACCTACCAGTGGCAAACGCAGGATTTGCATGGAGGGGTTTCCAGAACTGGGCGGAGCCAATCACGGGGTGCGGACTGAGGTGACCCAGTATATGCTGGGTCCGTAAAACTAGTGTGTGTGTGTGTGTGTGTGTGTGTATACACACACACACACACACACACACACACACACACACACACACACACACACACACACACACACACACACACACACACATAAAATGTAAGCTCTCACGAGCAGGGCCCTCTTCCCTCATGTGCTTACCCTTTACTTTAATAATCTTCAGCTGCACCAAATCCAGCAGTCTTCTGTCACCTGATACTTATTCCAGTGTCATCTGCTGATGTAGCTATGTTATTTACCCGGTACTTGTCCTATATTGTCGTCAACTATAAGTTGCTGTTTTCCTGTTTGATTATTTGTTTATGTACTCTGTAATTGAGCGCTGCGGAACCCTTGTGGCGCCATATAAATAAAGGATAATAATAATAATAATAATATATCTACACATATATATATATATATATATATATATACACACACACACACACACATACATATACACATATACATAGCATATTAAACATGCATACATATATATATATATGTACACACATACAGTACACATATATATACACATGTATATATATCATGTATGTATGTATGTATGTATGTGTATATATGTATGCACGTGGATATATATGTACTATAAATTAAAATAAAGTAAACTTTTATTGCACTTACAAGTGCCACCAGGAAGACAGCAGGCTGCAGAGGACGCTAGACAGCCATTAATAATACTCATGCAGCTAAAAAAAAAAAAAAAAATTTTTTTTTTTTAGTGAAGGGGGGTTTCTGGGTACTCGGAAACCCCCCCTGGGTGCGCCACTGCCTACCACCCTGGAAGTCATGTACCAGGGCCCCTTCATTCAGCCCAATGCCCCCTTATACAGTTTAGTGTTCCCTCCGCCAGATCTGTGCAGTAAAGGATTAATTAGCAGAAATTACTGCTCCAGGTCCTACATGCTGAGCTGAAGATAGAACACCCCCTACTGCCCACGGGACATCAAAGCTGCTGCTGCTAGCACCCCCAAACCCTACAGCTGGAGGATAGGTAGGGGCCCCAGTGCATTGTTGTGCCCAGGGGCCCACACTGCTGTTAAGACGGCCCTGGGGGGCACAGTTCCACAAAGATTCCTTCCCATCTTCATAAAGAATCTTGTTCAAAAGTTTTTTTGACCCTGACAACCAATATTGCAAGGTTAATGTGAACTTGTAATGTGAAGGAACCTTTTATAAAAATCAATTAAACATACTAACTAGACTGGAATACTGTACCTGCAAAATTGGGATACATGGAAGATGTGCGGTCGATATTCTTCTGTTTCTTAAATGTGAGAGTTCACTTTGCAGTAGTTACTTTATTTCATGCTAGGATATGTGAATTGTGATAGCATTAGGTCATGGGGGTATATTTACTAAGATTCGTAATTGTCGGGATTTGGAGGGAGATTAAACACGAATGACATCGAATGTGTGAATTTGCAACTTTTTAAATTTTTTACGCCTCATTCACTATGCTGTCGTATTCTGCATTTTAGTTTTTTCCGATGTCGATGTGATTCGTAATTTGATAGCCTTCTGTGTAAAAAAAAAATATTGTTTTTTGTAGCAGAACTGCAAGTCCCAGCAAGCCTCCCCCGCAAGCTGGTACTTGGAGAACCACAAGTACCAGCATGCGGCAGGGGGGGGACGACAGGCCTGCTGGTACCTGTAGTTCTACTACAAAAAAATACCCAAATAAAAACAAAAACACACACACCTTGATAGTAAAATTTTATTAAACATACATGCACACTTACATTCATACATACTTACCTATGTTGACACGAAGCAGTCGGTACTCTTCTCCAGTAGAATCCCGGGGTACCTGTAAATAAAAATGATACTCACAAAAAATCCGGTGTAGATCGGTCCTCTTCTTTAAGTTTGTAATTCAGGGACTTGGCAAAATAAAAAAACGGATTACCCGAACCACGCACTGAAAGGGGATCCATTTTTATTTTTGCGTTCCACCAGCCGCCTGTGGAGCGCATGCTGGTGCTTTTCCTCGATCCAGCATGTGGGGTGAGTCTAGGTAATACCACTAGACTGGGGACGGTTTATGATAGTTACCCCTTGTTTGATGGATTGTGATGGGATGTTTATTATGGTAACTCCCTCGTTTTTAGCCATGGTTGCCTTTGTTGTGATGCGTTGATATGAATTTTGGCGCCTTTCCAGATAGCTGTGGGTACATATAGGGGCCTGTCAGGCTTAGAACATTTGATACCGCTACCTTTGGGCATTTGTAGTATGCTGTTTTAGTTGCATGAAGTGTATATCCTGAGGAAGATCTGGAATGGATCGAAACGTTGATGGAATTGATCTTAAGCTGTTGAGTATGAATTAAATTTTCTAAAGTGCTAAATTTGGTGAGTGCCCCTTTAATTTCTTCTCTATATATTGCTGCCTGGACTTGGTCCTGGACTTCGTGGGAGACACCCCAGTAAATGCTAACTCGTATTTGATGTGAGTGCAACCGTATATGGATATATATATATATATATATTTATATATATATCTATATATTATCTATATATATATATATCTATATGAGCAAATGGGGATCTGAGGGCGCTAAACTGATACCAGTAATGTGTACAGTAATACTACCATAAATGTTATAAATTCGAAGGCATTTTAACATAAAACACTTTTTAGTTTCTTAAAATGTCCATTAAAACATTCCAAGCTGGTGCTGATACATCAAAAATCAACCATATATTGTACTGACGTAAGAGACATCCGATGATCACTGTGTAATCAAATATTCATGGAGAAATCAGGAATTTACACTCTGTTATTGGCTCATGTAGATACAGATGGAATTCTCAGAAACCCAACGCGTTTTGTCAAAATAACTTCCTCAGGGGTAAATCTAGGTGGTAAAACATGACACTCACTAACACATATTGATGCATATGACAGTAAGCAATGTATCATAACAAGATTAACAACGGCATAGATATTACACACCAGTGTATTGAATGAAAAACTGAGAGTGATACAAACACTACCAAACAAATATAATAAAGCGCTGTCCAGATCAGTTATAATTAAAGACATATAACATTTAATCAATCACACAATACACAACCACACGGCCGGTGTATTAATAAATATGACAAATATAGTTTTAATATGTGGTTTTAAACTATATTTGTCATATTTATTAATACACCGGCCGTGTGGTTATGTATTGTGTGATTGATTAAATGTTATATGTCTTTAATTAGAATTTATAACTGATCTGGACAGTGCTTTATTATATTTGTTTGGTTGTATTATCTCTGTGAAGTTACAGTGACTTCTGGGTAGAGCTGCAGTGTATGATCAGTAGTAATTGAATATTGCAGGACCTTAATTGTAAGCGCCCGAGTAATTTCCTTGGTTATTGTTTTATATTTTGATACAAACACTATTACGTACTAAAGAACAGGTGTGTAACACCTATAAAAGGATGAACAGGTGAAGATGATGGTAATACATAGCTGTAATGGAGTAAGCAGAGGTATGAGTGATTTGAGGTAAATACCTCTTCCTTTAAGGATGAACCTATTTCTGAGGTTCGTTGTAGAAGAATTTGGCTAAAAATGTCCCAGTCAGGGACCGGATGGAATCTATCCTAAAAAGAGATTAAGAGAAATATGCGTAGGGGGAACACGAAAGATAATTAATCCTCCAGTTTATGGTGACACACTGGTGCAGACCATACATACCAGTATTCCATACAATTAGGAATAAATATATAAACTGAGTGGAGTGTTCCGCCTTAGAGGCACAGTCTCAAAGATGTGCACAATGATGAAACTAGAACCTGTAGGGTTCAAACAAAGAAGCAGTAAATAAAAATATGTGAACTGGCGCCGGCTGTAAGACCAATAAGGGACGGTAGATTTAAAAAGAAAATCACAAAATTTTAATAAACATTAAGAATAAATGCTATAAAATCACATAATCACACTTCCTACATCAGGAAAAAGATGGGTGATTTAGACTAGGGCCACCTGGATCACAATAAAAGTAGCTGGTATATACCCTCTCCGGTTAGGGCTCGCTCCTCAGTAGACTTTTGGTTCACTTTAGATGTAAGTATTTACCCAGTCTTTAAGGAAACTGTCCCCATGGATCTCAGTATTGCTGGTGAAGACCCAAATAGCAGCAGGGGTAATTTCAGGTTCCAGTGGGTTGCAAAGTGTCCAAATAGAGGCAGAGAGTCCAATCAGTACCGGAAGATTCAAGTGGATCCAATGTTGGTGGTCCGTATCTTTAGCTCGAGTTTCCTTAAAGACAGGTGGCCCTAGTCTAAATCACCCATCTTTTTCCTGATGTAGGAAGTGTGATTATGTGATTTTATAGCATTTATTCTTAATGTTTATTAGAATTTTGTGATTTTCTTTTTAAATCTACCGTCCCTTATTGGTCTTACAGCCGGCGCCAGTTCACATATTTTTATTTACTGTTTATCTATTTGGGGGTTGACCTCTCCCGTACTGGCTGCCGCTGACAGCGCACTCACACACATTTTTTTCAAACAAAGAAGCGACTATGTGACCACACAGTAGGTAGACCAAGTTGATCAGGGGCCTTATGTTAAAACTATATATATGAACTGGTATGGTTAAACATTATGTTATTTCCAAATTGAACACAGAAGGACCCTGATTATAAATTAATTTGGATATGTATCTTAAACACCCACCTACACAATAATAAATATAAACGATGGCGGATACTTATAGGGCCCTCAATTCATTATATATCTCCCAGACCATCATTATACATAAAATATATACAAGGAGTGCATCTTTGGAGATAATATTAAAGAGATTAATCAAATGCAGTGCTACAGGCATTAAAGCGATTTAAAATATAAAAATAAATAACATAAAATAAAGACAGTGCTTCGAATATGGTGTTAATAACACCTTAAAGTGATTATCCAAGTACAGTGCTACTGGCATTAAAGTGATATTAAAATAAATAAATAATAATAATAATAATAATAATAATAAAATAAAAAAAAATAACAATAATAATAATAACAATAAAAATGTAATTAAAAAAATTCATACAGTGTTTCAAATATGGTGTTAATTATACATTAATATAATAAAGTGTAAGTGTCTATTTAAGGCACTGAAGTGTTTTAGCCAGATTCAAAGGCATTATAAGGATTCCTAATGCCTAAATTAAATGTTCCTAATGTATACATATGGCTGTATTAGAAATAGGGAATGAGCGGATGACATTGTTAATGGTGTAATTAGACCCTTATATGATAGAGTGATTTTCACAGAGATAATTACAAACATAGACATAAAATAAGTGAAGTGTAGAGATTAGGTTCATCCTTACTGGAAGAAGCATTTACCTCAAATCACTCATACCTCTGCTAATTCCATTACAGCTTGGGGTATGTATTTCCATCATCTTCACCTGTTTGTCGTTTTATTGGTGTTACACACCTCTTCTTTAGTACGTAATAGTGTTGGTATCACTCTCAGTTTTTCCTTCAATACACTGGTGTCAGTGGCAAACGTAGGATTTACTATGGGGGGTTTCCGTCCGTGTGTGTGTGTGTGTCTGTTTGTGTGTGTATATATTAGTGATGTGCCCTGGACATTTTTTGGGTTTTGTGTTTTGGTTTTGGATTCGGTTCCGCGGACCTGTTTTGGATTCGGACGCGTTTTGGCAAAACCTCCCTGAAATTTTTTTGTCAGATTTGGGTGTGTTTGGATTTGGGTGTTTTTTTTTTCAAATAACCCTCAAAAACAGCTTAAATCATAGAATTTGGGGGTCATTTTGATCCCATAGTATTATTAACCTCAATAACCATAATTTCCACTCATTTCCAGTCTATTCTGAACACCTCACAATATTATTTTTAGTCCTAAAATTTGCACCAAGGTCGCTGGATGACTAAGCTAAGCGACCCAAGTGGCCGGCACAAACACCTGGCCCATCTAGGAGTGGCACTGCAGTGTCAGACAGGATGGCACTTCAAAAAAATTGGCCCAAAACTAGAGATGAGCGCCTGAAATTTTTCGGGTTTTGTGTTTTGGTTTTGGGTTCGGTTCCGCGACCGTGTTTTGGGTTCGAACGCGTTTTGGCAAAACCTCACCGAATTTTTTTTGTCGGATTCGGGTGTGTTTTGGATTCGGGTGTTTTTTTCAAAAAACACTAAAAAACAGCTTAAATCATAGAATTTGGGGGTCATTTTGATCCCAAAGTATTATTAACCTCAAAAACCATAATTTACACTCATTTTCAGTCTATTCTGAATACCTCACACCTCACAATATTATTTTGAGTCCTAAAATTTGCACCGAGGTCGCTGTGTGAGTAAGATAAGCGACCCTAGTGGCCGACACAAACACCGGGCCCATCTAGGAGTGGCACTGCAGTGTCACGCAGGATGTCCCTTCCAAAAAACCCTCCCTAAACAGCACATGACGCAAAGAAAAAAAGAGGCGCAATGAGGTAGCTGTGTGAGTAAGATTAGCGACCCTAGTGGCCGACACAAACACCGGGCCCATCTAGGAGTGGCACTGCAGTGTCACGCAGGATGGCCCTTCCAAAAAACCCTCCCCAAACAGCACATGACGCAAAGAAAAAAAGAGGCGCAATGAGGTAGCTGTGTGAGTAAGATTAGCGACCCTAGTGGCCGACACAAACACCGGGCCCATCTAGGAGTGGCACTGCAGTGTCACGCAGGATGTCCCTTCCAAAAAACCCTCCCCAAACAGCACATGACGCAAAGAAAAAAAGAGGCGCAATGAGGTAGCTGTGTGAGTAAGACTAGCGACCCTAGTGGCCGACACAAACACCGGGCCCATCTAGGAGTGGCACTGCAGTGTCACGCAGGATGTCCCTTCCAAAAAACCCTCCCCAAACAGCACATGACGCAAAGAAAAAAAGAGGCGCAATGAGGTAGCTGACTGTGTGAGTAAGATTAGCGACCCTAGTGGCCGACACAAACACCGGGCCCATTTAGGAGTGGCACTGCAGTGTCACGCAGGATGTCCCTTCCAAAAAACCCTCCCCAATCAGCACATGATGCAAAGAATAAGAAAAGAAAAAAGAGGTGCAAGATGGAATTGTCCTTGGGCCCTCCCACCCACCCTTATGTTGTATAAGCAAAACAGGACATGCACACTTTAACCAACCCATCATTTCAGTGACAGGGTCTGCCACACGACTGTGACTGATATGACGGGTTGGTTTGGACCCCCCCCAAAAAAGAAGCAATTAATCTCTCCTTGCACAAACTGGCTCTACAGAGGCAAGATGTCCACCTCATCATCATCCTCCGATATATCACCGTGTACATCCCCCTCCTCACAGATTATCAATTCGTCCCCACTGGAATCCACCATCTCAGCTCCCTGTGTACTTTGTGGAGGCAATTGCTGCTGGTCAATGTCTCCGCGGAGGAATTGATTATAATTCATTTTAATGAACATCATCTTCTCCACATTTTCTGGATGTAACCTCGTACGCCGATTGCTGACAAGGTGAGCGGCGGCACTAAACACTCTTTCGGAGTACACACTTGTGGGAGGGCAACTTAGGTAGAATAAAGCCAGTTTGTGCAAGGGCCTCCAAATTGCCTCTTTTTCCTGCCGGTATAAGTACGGACTGTGTGACGTGCCTACTTGGATGCGGTCACTCATATAATCCTCCACCATTCTATCAATGTTGAGAGAATCATATGCAGTGACAGTAGACGACATGTCCGTAATCGTTGTCAGGTCCTTCAGTCCGGACCAGATGTCAGCATCAGCAGTCGCTCCAGACTGCCCTGCATCACCGCCAGCGGGTGGGCTCGGAATTCTGAGCCTTTTCCTCGCACCCCCAGTTGCGGGAGAATGTGAAGGAGGAGATGTTGACAGGTCGCGTTCCGCTTGACTTGACAATTTTGTCACCAGCAGGTCTTTCAACCCCAGCAGACTTGTGTCTGCCGGAAAGAGAGATCCAAGGTAGGCTTTAAATCTAGGATCGAGCACGGTGGCCAAAATGTAGTGCTCTGATTTCAACAGATTGACCACCCGTGAATCCTTGTTAAGCGAATTAAGGGCTCCATCCACAAGTCCCACATGCCTAGCGGAATCGCTCCGTGTTAGCTCCTCCTTCAATGTCTCCAGCTTCTTCTGCAAAAGCCTGATGAGGGGAATGACCTGACTCAGGCTGGCAGTGTCTGAACTGACTTCACGTGTGGCAAGTTCAAAGGGCATCAGAACCTTGCACAACGTTGAAATCATTCTCCACTGCGCCTGAGACAGGTGCATTCCACCTACTATATCGTGCTCAATTGTATAGGCTTGAATGGCCTTTTGCTGCTCCTCCAACCTCTGAAGCATATAGAGGGTTGAATTCCACCTCGTTACCACTTCTTGCTTCAGATGATGGCAGGGCAGGTTCAGTAGTTTTTGGTGGTGCTCCAGTCTTCTGTACGTGGTGCCTGTACGCCGAAAGTGTCCCGCAATTCTTCTGGCCACCGACAGCATCTCTTGCACGCCCCTGTCGTTTTTTAAAAAATTCTGCACCACCAAATTCAAGGTATGTGCAAAACATGGGACGTGCTGGAATTTGCCCATATTTAATGCACACACAATATTGCTGGCGTTGTCCGATGCCACAAATCCACAGGAGAGTCCAATTGGGGTAAGCCATTCCGCGATGATCTTCCTCAGTTGCCGTAAGAGGTTTTCAGCTGTGTGCGTATTCTGGAAAGCGGTGATACAAAGCGTAGCCTGCCTAGGAAAGAGTTGGCGTTTGCGAGATGCTGCTACTGGTGCCGCCGCTGCTGTTCTTGCGGCGGGAGTCCATACATCTACCCAGTGGGCTGTCACAGTCATATAGTCCTGACCCTGCCCTGCTCCACTTGTCCACATGTCCGTGGTTAAGTGGACATTGGGTACAACTGCATTTTTTAGGACACTGGTGAGTCTTTTTCTGACGTCCGTGTACATTCTCGGTATCGCCTGCCTAGAGAAGTGGAACCTAGATGGTATTTGGTAACGGGGGCACACTGCCTCAATAAATTGTCTAGTTCCCTGTGAACTAACGGCGGATACCGGACGCACGTCTAACACCAACATAGTTGTCAAGGCCTCAGTTATCCGCTTTGCAGCAGGATGACTGCTGTGATATTTCATCTTCCTCGCAAAGGACTGTTGAACAGTCAATTGCTTACTGGAAGTAGTACAAGTGGGCTTACGACTTCCCCTCTGGGATGACCATCGACTCCCAGCAGCAACAACAGCAGCGCCAGCAGCAGTAGGCGTTACACGCAAGGATGCATCGGAGGAATCCCAGGCAGGAGAGGAATCGTCAGAATTGCCAGTGACATGGCCTGCAGGACTATTGGCATTCCTGGGGAAGGAGGAAATTGACACTGAGGGAGTTGGTGGGGTGGTTTGCGTGAGCTTGGTTACAAGAGGAAGGGATTTACTGGTCAGTGGACTGCTTCCGCTGTCACCCAAAGTTTTTGAACTTGTCACTGACTTATTATGAATGCGCTGCAGGTGACGTATAAGGGAGGATGTTCCGAGGTGGTTAACGTCCTTACCCCTACTTATTACAGCTTGACAAAGGGAACACACGGCTTGACACCTGTTGTCCGCATTTCTGGTGAAATACCTCCACACCGAAGAGCTGATTTTTTTGGTATTTTCACCTGGCATGTCAACGGCCATATTCCTCCCACGGACAACAGGTGTCTCCCCGGGTGCCTGACTTAAACAAACCACCTCACCATCAGAATCCTCCTGGTCAATTTCCTCCCCAGCGCCAGCAACACCCATATCCTCCTCATCCTGGTGTACTTCAACACTGACATCTTCAATCTGACTATCAGGAACTGGCCTGCGGGTGCTCCTTCCAGCACTTGCAGGGGGCGTGCAAATGGTGGAAGGCGCATGCTCTTCACGTCCAGTGTTGGGAAGGTCAGGCATCGCAACCGACACAATTGGACTCTCCTTGTGGATTTGGGATTTCGAAGAATGCACAGTTCTTTGCTGTGCTGCTTTTGCCAGCTTGAGTCTTTTCATTTTTCTAGCGAGAGGCTGAGTGCTTCCATCCTCATGTGAAGCTGAACCACTAGCCATGAACATAGGCCAGGGCCTCAGCCGTTCCTTGCCACTCCGTGTCGTAAATGGCATATTGGCAAGTTTACGCTTCTCCTCCGACAATTTTATTTTAGGTTTTGGAGTCCTTTTTTTTCTGATATTTGGTGTTTTGGATTTGACATGCTCTGTACTATGACATTGGGCATCGGCCTTGGCAGACGACGTTGCTGGCATTTCATCGTCTCGGCCATGACTAGTGGCAGCAGCTTCAGCACGAGGTGGAAGTGGATCTTGATCTTTCCCTAATTTTGGAACCTCAACATTTTTGTTCTCCATATTTTAATAGGCACAACTAAAAGGCACCTCAGGTAAACAATAGAGATGGATACTAGTATACAATTATGGACTGCCTGCCGAGTGCAGACACAGAGGTAGCCACAGCCGTGAACTACCGTACTGTACTGTGTCTGCTGCTAATATAGACTGGTTGATAAAGAGATGTCTATGTAACTATGTATGTATAAAGAAGAAAGAAAAAAAAACCACGGTTAGGTGGTATACAATTATGGACGGACTGCCTGCCGAGTGCAGACACAGAGGTAGCCACAGCCGTGAACTACCGTACTGTACTGTGTCTGCTGCTAATATAGACTGGTTGATAAAGAGATGTCTATGTAACTATGTATCTATAAAGAAGAAAGAAAAAAAAACCACGGTTAGGTGGTATACAATTATGGACGGACTGCCTGCCGAGTGCAGACACAGAGGTAGCCACAGCCGTGAACTACCGTACTGTACTGTGTCTGCTGCTAATATAGACTGGTTGATAAAGAGATGTCGTAGTAGTATGTATGTATAAAGAAGAAAAAAAAACCACGGTTAGGTGGTATATACAATTATGGACGGGCTGCCGAGTGCCGACACAGAGGTAGCCACAGCCGTGAACTACCGCACTGTACTGTGTCTGCTGCTAATATATAGACTGGTTGATAAAGAGATAGTATACTCGTAACTAGTATGTATGTATAAAGAAAGAAAAAAAAACCACGGTTAGGTGGTATATACAATTATGGACGGGCTGCCGAGTGCCGACACAGAGGTAGCCACAGCCGTGAACTACCGCACTGTACTGTGTCTGCTGCTAATATAGACTGGTTGATAAAGAGATAGTATACTCGTAACTAGTATGTATGTATAAAGAAAGAAAAAAAAACCACGGTTAGGTGGTATATACAATTATGGACGGGCTGCCGAGTGCCGACACAGAGGTAGCCACAGCCGTGAACTACCGCACTGTACTGTGTCTGCTGCTAATATAGACTGGTTGATAAAGAGATAGTATACTCGTAACTAGTATGACTATAAAGAAAGAAAAAAAAACCACGGTTAGGTGGTATATACAATTATGGACGGGCTGCCGAGTGCCGACACAGAGGTAGCCACAGCCGTGAACTACCGCACTGTACTGTGTCTGCTGCTAATATATAGACTGGTTGATAAAGAGATAGTATACTCGTAACTAGTATGTATGTATAAAGAAAGAAAAAAAAACCACGGTTAGGTGGTATATACAATTATGGACTAGAGATGAGCGGGTTCGGTTTCTCTGAATCCGAACCCGCACGAACTTCATGTTTTTTTCACGGGTCCGAGCAGACTCGGATCCTCCCGCCTTGCTCGGTTAACCCGAGCGCGCCCGAACGTCATCATGACGCTGTCGGATTCTCGCGAGACTCGGATTCTATATAAGGAGCCGCGCGTCGCCGCCATTTTCACACGTGCATTGAGATTGATAGGGAGAGGACGTGGCTGGCGTCCTCTCCATTTAGATTAGGGTTGAGAGAGAGAGAGAGAGATTGACCTGAGGCTGTGATACTGTAGAAGAGAGTGCAGAGTTAATGACTGACGACCACAGTGACCACCAGACAGTGCAGTTGTTTGTTTTATTTAATATATCCGTTCTCTGCCTGAAAAAAACGATACACACAGTGACTCAGTCACATACCATATCTGTGTGCACTGCTCAGCCCAGTGTGCTGCATCAATGTATATATATATCTGACTGTGCTCAGCTCACACAGCTTATAATTGTGGGGGAGACTGGGGAGCACTGCAGTGCCAGTTATAGGTTATAGCAGGAGCCAGGAGTACATAATATTATATTAAAATTAAACAGTGCACACTTTTGCTGCAGGAGTGCCACTGCCAGTGTGACTAGTGACCAGTGACCTGACCACCAGTATATATAATATTAGTAGTATACTATCTCTTTATCAACCAGTCTATATTAGCAGCAGACACAGTACAGTGCGGTAGTTCACGGCTGTGGCTACCTCTGTGTCGGCACTCGGCAGCCCGTCCATAATTGTATATACCACCTAACCGTGGTTTTTTTTTCTTTCTTTATAGTCATACTAGTTACGAGTATACTATCTCTTTATCAACCAGTCTATATTAGCAGCAGACACAGTACAGTGCGGTAGTTCACGGCTGTGGCTACCTCTGTGTCGGCACTCGGCAGCCCGTCCATAATTGTATATACCACCTAACCGTGGTTTTTTTTTCTTTCTTTATACATACATACTAGTTACGAGTATACTATCTCTTTATCAACCAGTCTATATTAGCAGCAGACACAGTACAGTGCGGTAGTTCACGGCTCTGGCTACCTCTGTGTCGGCACTCGGCAGCCCGTCCATAATTGTATATACCACCTAACCGTGGTTTTTTTTTCTTTCTTTATACATACATACTAGTTACGAGTATACTATCTCTTTATCAACCAGTCTATATATTAGCAGCAGACACAGTACAGTGCGGTAGTTCACGGCTGTGGCTACCTCTGTGTCGGCACTCGGCAGCCCGTCCATAATTGTATATACCACCTAACCGTGGTTTTTTTTTCTTTCTTTATACATACATACTAGTTACGAGTATACTATCTCTTTATCAACCAGTCTATATTAGCAGCAGACACAGTACAGTGCGGTAGTTCACGGCTGTGGCTACCTCTGTGTCGGCACTCGGCAGCCCGTCCATAATTGTATATACCACCTAACCGTGGTTTTTTTTCCTTTCTTTATACATACATACTAGTTACGAGTATACTATCTCTTTATCAACCAGTCTATATATTAGCAGCAGACACAGTACAGTGCGGTAGTTCACGGCTGTGGCTACCTCTGTGTCGGCACTCGGCAGCCCGTCCATAATTGTATATACCACCTAACCGTGGTTTTTTTTTCTTTCTTTATAGTCATACTAGTTACGAGTATACTATCTCTTTATCAACCAGTCTATATTAGCAGCAGACACAGTACAGTGCGGTAGTTCACGGCTGTGGCTACCTCTGTGTCGGCACTCGGCAGCCCGTCCATAATTGTATATACCACCTAACCGTGGTTTTTTTTTCTTTCTTTATACATACATACTAGTTACGAGTATACTATCTCTTTATCAACCAGTCTATATTAGCAGCAGACACAGTACAGTGCGGTAGTTCACGGCTGTGGCTACCTCTGTGTCGGCACTTGGCAGCCCGTCCATAATTGTATATACCACCTAACCGTGGTTTTTTTTTCTTTCTTTATACATACATACTAGTTACGAGTATACTATCTCTTTATCAACCAGTCTATATATTAGCAGCAGACACAGTACAGTGCGGTAGTTCACGGCTGTGGCTACCTCTGTGTCGGCACTCGGCAGCCCGTCCATAATTGTATACTAGTATCCAATCCATCCATCTCCATTGTTTACCTGAGGTGCCTTTTAGTTGTGCCTATTAAAATATGGAGAACAAAAATGTTGAGGTTCCAAAATTAGGGAAAGATCAAGATCCACTTCCACCTCGTGCTGAAGCTGCTGCCACTAGTCATGGCCGAGACGATGAAATGCCAGCAACGTCGTCTGCCAAGGCCGATGCCCAATGTCATAGTACAGAGCATGTCAAATCCAAAACACCAAATATCAGTAAAAAAAGGACTCCAAAACCTAAAATAAAATTGTCGGAGGAGAAGCGTAAACTTGCCAATATGCCATTTACCACACGGAGTGGCAAGGAACGGCTGAGGCCCTGGCCTATGTTCATGGCTAGTGGTTCAGCTTCACATGAGGATGGAAGCACTCAGCCTCTCGCTAGAAAAATGAAAAGACTAAAGCTGGCAAAAGCAGTAGCACCGCAAAGAACTGTGCGTTCTTCGAAATCCCAAATCCACAAGGAGAGTCCGACTCCAATTGTGTCGGTTGCGATGCCTGACCTTCCCAACACTGGACGTGAAGAGCATGCGCCTTCCACCATTTGCACGCCCCCTGCAAGTGATGGAAGGAGCACCCGCAGTCCAGTTCCTGATAGTCAGATTGAAGATGTCAGTGTTGAAGTACACCAGGATGAGGAGGATATGGGTGTTGCTGGCGCTGGGGAGGAAATTGACCAGGAGGATTCTGATGGTGAGGTGGTTTGTTTAAGTCAGGCACCCGGGGAGACACCTGTTGTCCGTGGTAGGAATATGGCCGTTGACATGCCTGGTGAAAATACCAAAAAAATCAGCTCTTCGGTGTGGAAGTATTTCACCAGAAATGCGGACAACAGGTGTCAAGCCGTGTGTTCCCTTTGTCAAGCTGTAATAAGTAGGGGTAAGGACGTTAACCACCTCGGAACATCCTCCCTTATACGTCACCTGCAGCGCATTCATAATAAGTCAGTGACAAGTTCAAAAACTTTGGGTGACAGCGGAAGCAGTCCACTGACCAGTAAATCCCTTCCTCTTGTAACCAAGCTCACGCAAACCACCCCACCAACTCCCTCAGTGTCAATTTCCTCCTTCCCCAGGAATGCCAATAGTCCTGCAGGCAATGTCACTAGCAATTCTGACGAGTCCTCTCCTGCCTGGGATTCCTCCGATGCATCCTTGCGTGTAACGCCTACTGCTGCTGGCGCTGCTGTTGTTGCTGCTGGGAGTCGATGGTCATCCCAGAGGGGAAGTCGTAAGCCCACTTGTACTACTTCCAGTAAGCAATTGACTGTTCAACAGTCCTTTGCGAGGAAGATGAAATATCACAGCAGTCATCCTGCTGCAAAGCGGATAACTGAGGCCTTGACAACTATGTTGGTGTTAGACGTGCGTCCGGTATCCGCCGTTAGTTCACAGGGAACTAGACAATTTATTGAGGCAGTGTGCCCCCGTTACCAAATACCATCTAGGTTCCACTTCTCTAGGCAGGCGATACCGAGAATGTACACGGACGTCAGAAAAAGACTCACCAGTGTCCTAAAAAATGCAGTTGTACCCAATGTCCACTTAACCACGGACATGTGGACAAGTGGAGCAGGGCAGGGTCAGGACTATATGACTGTGACAGCCCACTGGGTAGATGTATGGACTCCCGCCGCAAGAACAGCAGCGGCGGCACCAGTAGCAGCATCTCGCAAACGCCAACTCTTTCCTAGGCAGGCTACGCTTTGTATCACCGCTTTCCAGAATACGCACACAGCTGAAAACCTCTTACGGCAACTGAGGAAGATCATCGCGGAATGGCTTACCCCAATTGGACTCTCCTGTGGATTTGTGGCATCGGACAACGCCAGCAATATTGTGTGTGCATTAAATATGGGCAAATTCCAGCACGTCCCATGTTTTGCACATACCTTGAATTTGGTGGTGCAGAATTTTTTAAAAAACGACAGGGGCGTGCAAGAGATGCTGTCGGTGGCCAGAAGAATTGCGGGACACTTTCGGCGTACAGGCACCACGTACAGAAGACTGGAGCACCACCAAAAACTACTGAACCTGCCCTGCCATCATCTGAAGCAAGAAGTGGTAACGAGGTGGAATTCAACCCTCTATATGCTTCAGAGGTTGGAGGAGCAGCAAAAGGCCATTCAAGCCTATACAATTGAGCACGATATAGTAGGTGGAATGCACCTGTCTCAAGCGCAGTGGAGAATGATTTCAACGTTGTGCAAGGTTCTGATGCCCTTTGAACTTGCCACACGTGAAGTCAGTTCAGACACTGCCAGCCTGAGTCAGGTCATTCCCCTCATCAGGCTTTTGCAGAAGAAGCTGGAGACATTGAAGGAGGAGCTAACACGGAGCGATTCCGCTAGGCATGTGGGACTTGTGGATGGAGCCCTTAATTCGCTTAACAAGGATTCACGGGTGGTCAATCTGTTGAAATCAGAGCACTACATTTTGGCCACCGTGCTCGATCCTAGATTTAAAGCCTACCTTGGATCTCTCTTTCCGGCAGACACAAGTCTGCTGGGGTTGAAAGACCTGCTGGTGACAAAATTGTCAAGTCAAGCGGAACGCGACCTGTCAACATCTCCTCCTTCACATTCTCCCGCAACTGGGGGTGCGAGGAAAAGGCTCAGAATTCCGAGCCCACCCGCTGGCGGTGATGCAGGGCAGTCTGGAGCGACTGCTGATGCTGACATCTGGTCCGGACTGAAGGACCTGACAACGATTACGGACATGTCGTCTACTGTCACTGCATATGATTCTCTCAACATTGATAGAATGGTGGAGGATTATATGAGTGACCGCATCCAAGTAGGCACGTCACACAGTCCGTACTTATACTGGCAGGAAAAAGAGGCAATTTGGAGGCCCTTGCACAAACTGGCTTTATTCTACCTAAGTTGCCCTCCCACAAGTGTGTACTCCGAAAGAGTGTTTAGTGCCGCCGCTCACCTTGTCAGCAATCGGCGTACGAGGTTACATCCAGAAAATGTGGAGAAGATGATGTTCATTAAAATGAATTATAATCAATTCCTCCGCGGAGACATTGACCAGCAGCAATTGCCTCCACAAAGTACACAGGGAGCTGAGATGGTGGATTCCAGTGGGGACGAATTGATAATCTGTGAGGAGGGGGATGTACACGGTGATATATCGGAGGGTGATGATGAGGTGGACATCTTGCCTCTGTAGAGCCAGTTTGTGCAAGGAGAGATTAATTGCTTCTTTTTTGGGGGGGGTCCAAACCAACCCGTCATATCAGTCACAGTCGTGTGGCAGACCCTGTCACTGAAATGATGGGTTGGTTAAAGTGTGCATGTCCTGTTTTGTTTATACAACATAAGGGTGGGTGGGAGGGCCCAAGGACAATTCCATCTTGCACCTCTTTTTTCTTTTCTTTTTCTTTGCGTCATGTGCTGTTTGGGGAGGGTTTTTTGGAAGGGACATCCTGCGTGACACTGCAGTGCCACTCCTAGATGGGCCCGGTGTTTGTGTCGGCCACTAGGGTCGCTTATCTTACTCACACAGCTACCTCATTGCGCCTCTTTTTTTCTTTGCGTCATGTGCTGTTTGGGGAGGGTTTTTTGGAAGGGACATCCTGCGTGACACTGCAGTGACACTCCTAGATGGGCCCGGTGTTTGTGTCGGCCACTAGGGTCGCTTATCTTACACACACAGCTACCTCATTGCGCCTCTTTTTTTCTTTGCGTCATGTGCTGTTTGGGGAGGGTTTTTTGGAAGGGACATCCTGCGTGACACTGCAGTGCCACTCCTAGATGGGCCCGGTGTTTGTGTCGGCCACTAGGGTCGCTAATCTTACTCACACAGCTACCTCATTGCGCCTCTTTTTTTCTTTGCGTCATGTGCTGTTTGGGGAGGGTTTTTTGGAAGGGCCATCCTGCGTGACACTGCAGTGCCACTCCTAGATGGGCCCGGTGTTTGTGTCGGCCACTAGGGTCGCTTATCTTACTCACACAGCGACCTCGGTGCAAATTTTAGGACTAAAAATAATATTGTGAGGTGTGAGGTATTCAGAATAGACTGAAAATGAGTGGAAATTATGGTTTTTGAGGTTAATAATACTTTGGGATCAAAATGACCGCCAAATTCTATGATTTAAGCTGTTTTTTAGGTTTTTTGGAAAAAAACACCCGAATCCAAAACACACCCGAATCCGACAAAAAAAATTCGGTGAGGTTTTGCCAAAACGCGTTCGAACCCAAAACACGGCCGCGGAACCGAACCCAAAACCAAAACACAAAACCCGAAAAATTTCCGGCGCTCATCTCTATTATGGACGGGCTGCCGAGTGCCGACACAGAGGTAGCCACAGCCGTGAACTACCGCACTGTACTGTGTCTGCTGCTAATATATAGACTGGTTGATAAAGAGATAGTATACTCGTAACTAGTATGTATGTATAAAGAAAGAAAAAAAAACCACGGTTAGGTGGTATATACAATTATGGACGGGCTGCCGAGTGCCGACACAGAGGTAGCCACAGCCGTGAACTACCGCACTGTACTGTGTCTGCTGCTAATATAGACTGGTTGATAAAGAGATAGTATACTCGTAACTAGTATGTATGTATAAAGAAAGAAAAAAAAACCACGGTTAGGTGGTATATACAATTATGGACGGGCTGCCGAGTGCCGACACAGAGGTAGCCACAGCCGTGAACTACCGCACTGTACTGTGTCTGCTGCTAATATATAGACTGGTTGATAAAGAGATAGTATACTCGTAACTAGTATGTATGTATAAAGAAAGAAAAAAAAACCACGGTTAGGTGGTATATACAATTATGGACGGGCTGCCGAGTGCCGACACAGAGGTAGCCACAGCCGTGAACTACCGCACTGTACTGTGTCTGCTGCTAATATATAGACTGGTTGATAAAGAGATAGTATACTCGTAACTAGTATGTATGTATAAAGAAAGAAAAAAAACCACGGTTAGGTGGTATATACAATTATGGACGGGCTGCCGAGTGCCGACACAGAGGTAGCCAGAGCCGTGAACTACCGCACTGTACTGTGTCTGCTGCTAATATAGACTGGTTGATAAAGAGATAGTATACTCGTAACTAGTATGTATGTATAAAGAATGAAAAAAAAACCACGGTTAGGTGGTATATACAATTATGGACGGGCTGCCGAGTGCCGACACAGAGGTAGCCACAGCCGTGAACTACCGCACTGTACTGTGTCTGCTGCTAATATAGACTGGTTGATAAAGAGATAGTATACTCGTAACTAGTATGACTATAAAGAAAGAAAAAAAAAACCACGGTTAGGTGGTATATACAATTATGGACGGGCTGCCGAGTGCCGACACAGAGGTAGCCACAGCCGTGAACTACCGCACTGTACTGTGTCTGCTGCTAATATAGACTGGTTGATAAAGAGATAGTATACTACTAATATTATATATACTGGTGGTCAGGTCACTGGTCACTAGTCACACTGGCAGTGGCACTCCTGCAGCAAAAGTGTGCACTGTTTAATTTTAATATAATATTATGTACTCCTGGCTCCTGCTATAACCTATAACTGGCACTGCAGTGCTCCCCAGTCTCCCCCACAATTATAAGCTGTGTGAGCTGAGCACAGTCAGATATATATATACATTGATGCAGCACACTGGGCTGAGCAGTGCACACAGATATGGTATGTGACTGAGTCACTGTGTGTATCGTTTTTTTCAGGCAGAGAACGGATATATTAAATAAAACAAACAACTGCACTGTCTGGTGGTCACTGTGGTCGTCAGTCACTAAACTCTGCACTCTCTTCTACAGTATCACAGCCTCAGGTCAATCTCTCTCTCTCTCTCTCAACCCTAATCTAAATGGAGAGGACGCCAGCCACGTCCTCTCCCTATCAATCTCAATGCACGTGTGAAAATGGCGGCGACGCGCGGCTCCTTATATAGAATCCGAGTCTCGCGAGAATCCGACAGCGTCATGATGACGTTCGGGCGCGCTCGGGTTAACCGAGCAAGGCGGGAGGATCCGAGTCTGCTCGGACCCGTGAAAAAAACATGAAGTTCGTGCGGGTTCGGATTCAGAGAAACCGAACCCGCTCATCTCTACCCAAAACATCACATGATGCAAAGATAAATTAAAGAAAAAAAGAGGTGCAAGATGGAATTGTCCTTGGGCCCTCCCACCCCCCACCCTTATGTTGTATAAACAGGACATGCACACTTTAACAAACCCATCATTTCAGCGACAGGGTCTGCCACACGACTGTGACTGAAATGACTGGTTGGTTTGGGCCCCCACCAAAAAAGAAGCAATCATTCTCTCCTTGCACAAACTGGCTCTACAGAGGCAAGATGTCCACCTCCTCCTCATCGTCCGATTCCTCACCCCTTTCACTGTGTACATCCCCCTCCTCACAGATTATTAATTCGTCCCCACTGGAATCCACCATCACCACAGGTCCCTGTGTACTTTCTGGAGGCAATTCCTGGTGAATGTCTCCACGGAGGAATTGATTATAATTCATTTTCATGAACATCATCTTCTTTACATTTTCTGGAAGTAACCTCGTACGCCGATTGCTGACAAGGTGAGCGGCTGCACTAAACACTCTTTCGGAGTACACACTAGAGGGGGGGCAACTGAGGTAAAATAAAGCCAGTTTGTGCAAGGGCCTCCAAATTGCCTGTTTTTCCTGCCAGTATACGTACGGACTGTCTGACGTGCCTACTTGGATGCGGTCACTCATATAATCCTCCACCATACTTTCAATGGTGACAGAATCATATGCAGTGACAGTAGACTACATGTCAGTAATCGTTGGCAGGTCCTTCAGTACGGACTAGATGTCAGCACTCGCTCCAGACTGCCCTGCATCACCGCCAGCGGGTGGGCTCGGAATTCTTAGCCTTTTCCTCGCAGCCTCAGTTGCGGGAGAATGTGAAGGAGGAGCTGTTGACGAGTCACGTTCTGCTTGACTTGACAAGTGTCTCACCAGCAGGTCTTTGCACCTCTGCACACTTGTGTCTGCCGGAAAGAGAGATACAATGTAGGCTTTAAACCTAGGATCGAGCACAGTGGCCGAAATGTAGTGCTCTGATTTCAACAGATTGATCACCCGTGAATCCTGGTTAAGCGAATTAAGGGCTCCATCCACAAGTCCCACATGCCTAGCGGAATCGCTCCGTTTTAGCTCCTCCTTCAATCTCTCCAGCTTCTTCTGCAAAAGCCTGATGAGGGGAATGACCTGACTCAGACTGGCAGTGTCTGAACTGACTTCACGTGTGGCAAGTTCAAACGGTTGCAGAACCTTGCACAATGTTGAAATCATTCTCCACTGTGCTTGAGTCAGGTGCATTCCCCCTCCTTTGCCTATATCGTAGGCAGATGTATAGGCTTGAATGGCCTTTTTCTGCTCCTCCATCCTCTGAAGCATATAGAGGGTTGAATTCCACCTTGTTACCACCTCTTGCTTCAGATGATGGCGGGGCAGGTTCAGGAGTGTTTGCTGGTGCCCCAGTCTTCGGCACGCGGTGGCTGAATGCCGAAAGTGGCCCGCAATTCTTCGGGCCACAGACAGCATCTCTTGCATGCCCCTGTCTATTTTTAAAAAAATCTGCACCACCAAATTCAATGTATGTGCAAAACATGGGACGTGCTGGAATTTGCCCACATGTAATGTACGCACAATATTGGTGGCATTGTCCGATGTCACAAATCCCCAGGAGAGTCCAATTCTGCGATGATCTTCCTCAGTTTCCGTAAGAGGTTGTCAGCTGTGTGCCTCTTATGGAGAGCGGTGATACAAAGCGCATCCTGCCTAGGAACGAGTTGGCGTTTGCGAGATGCTGCTACTGGTGCCGCCGCTGCTGTTCTTGCTGTGGGAGGCAATACATCTACCCAGTGGGCTGTCACAGTCATATAGTCCTGAGTCTACCCTGGTCCACTTGTCCACATGTCCGTGGTTAAGTGGACATTGGGTACAACTGCATTTTTTAGGACACTGGTGACTCTTTTTCTGACGTCTGTGTACATTCTCGGTATTGCCTGCCTAGAGAAATGGAACCTAGATGGTAATTGGTACCGGTGACACAGTACCTCAATCAATTCCCTAATTCCCTGTGAATTAACGGTGGATACCGGACACACGTTTAACACCACCGCAGCTGCCCAGACCTGAGTTATCCACTTTGCAGCAGGATGACTGCTGTGATATTTCATCTTCCTCGCAAAGGACTGTTGGACAGTCAATTGCTTACTGGAAGTAGTACAAGTGGTCTTCCGACTTCCCCTCTGGGATGACAATCGACTCCCAGCAGCAACAACAGCAGCGCCAACAGCAGTAGGCGTTACACTCAAAGATGCATCGGAGGAATCCCAGGCAGGAGAGGACTCGTCAGACTTGCCAGTGACATGGCCTGCCGGACTATTGGCTTTCCTGTCTAAGGAGGAAATTGACACTGAGGGAGTTGGTGGTGTGGTTTGCAGGAGCTTGGTTACAAGAGGAAGGGACTTAGTTGTCAGTGGACTGCTTCCGCTGTCACCCAAAGTTTCTGAACTTGTCAATGACTTCTGATGAATGCGCTCCAGGTGACATATAAGGGAGGATGTTCCTAGGTGGTTATCCCTACTTATTACAGCTTGACAAAGGCAACACACGGCTTGACACCTGTTGTCCGCATTTCTGTTAAAATAATTCCACACCGAAGAGGTGATTTTTTTTTGTAATTTGACCATGCATGTCAATGGCCATATTCGTCTCACGGACAACAGGTGTCTCCCCGGGTGCCTGACTTAACAAACCACCTCACCATCAGAATCCTCCTTGTCAATTTCCTCCTCAGCGCTAGCAACACCCATATCCTCATCCTGGTGTACTTCAACAGTGACATCTTCAATTTGACTATCAGGAACTGCTCCTTCCAGCACTTGCAGGGGGGTGTGCAAATGGTGGAAGGCGCCACCTCTTCCCGTCCAGTGTTGGGAAGGTCAGGCATCGCAACCGACACAATTGGACTCTCCTTGGGGATTTGTGATTTAGAAGAACGCACAGTTCTTTGCTGTGCTTTTGCCAGCTTAAGTCTTTTCATTTTTCTAACGAGAGAGTTTAGCTATAAAATGGATAATGGGTATAATTATACTATGAAAGATGTAGTCATGTGTAACACCACATATGTGATTTACATGATATCATGTAGTTGTGGGTTAGAATATATTGGTAAGACCACTAGAAGTATAAAAATACGCATACAAGAACATCTCAGAAATATTAAGAACAGGCTGAAGATACATAGTGTCCCCAGACATTTTGAAGAAAAGCATGGGTCAAAAACAGATGATTTCAAATGTACTGTTATAGAGTATATAAAACTCAACCCGAGAGGGGTAAATAGGGACCTCCATTTATCCAAAAGGGAGACCTTTTGGATATATACACTTAATACCCTTACACTGAGAGGTCTGAACGAAGGGATAGATGTAGTTTCTTTTTTGTAGAAAATTGAGTGGGATGTGATCTTGCCACTTTGAGTTTCAGTAAATACGAATTAAGTGGGGCAAATTTTTGTATTGTTGCTTGCCAGCTATATGTACTCATGATATACTATGTTTATAAGGGACACATATGGGAGTGTAAGGAGTACTATATGAAAATATGTTTTATCATTATGTTAACATGATTGTAAAATTAAAAGTATTCACATATGGGAGTGTAAGGAGTACCATAAGGAAAAAAATATATAATTATGTATCCCTATGTAAATATGATTGTAAGATCAAAAGTATTCACAAAACAAACTGTTTTTGTTTCATATCATTATAGTATATTAAAATTAGTAAGATTAAGGTACATATAGGGGTTCTATATATTAATTGGATTTATACTATTGCTAATAATATATGTAATGGGGTAATACACAAATTAATGAACTAAGTAATAGAGGTAAATATCTTAAGATAAAAAGAAATAATCTATTTAAAATTCTATACAATTAGAGATCACCAGTAGGGATATTTCACACTAGAAGTAGTTTAATTATAAACACTTTATAACTAAAAAAATGATTAAAACTGACATAAATAGGTCAAAATTCATATGGTAATGTCACCCTATGTGATTATAGAACTCTTGTAAGTGACCTCTAATGAACATTAGGTAGATGCCCTATTGTAGTATTAGTGCTAGAGTTACAAGCGCCAGCTGTATTCATTAGTGAACACCATAGCTGATAGTTAAACCAATTAATATTGTTATTCATATACAGATGGGTTATATGGTGCCAAAGAACAGTACATTAAGTTAAAATATATCATATTAAGTTAGTATATTAATCTGACAGTGAACATTAACCATTTTTAATGTCTACAATAGTATACAGACTCACAATATTGAGTTGGGTCCTATTATCCTATTAAAGAAGTGAGGCAATAGTGTTACAAGCGCCATCTGTATTCATTAGTGAACACCGTAGCTGTTAGTTAAACCAATTAATATTGTTATTTATATACAGATGGGTCATATGGTGCCAAAGAACAGTCCATTAAGTTAAAATATATCATATTAAGTTAGTATATTAATCTGATAGCGAACATTAATCATTTGTAATGTCTACAATAGTATACAGATTTACAATGCTGATTTGTGCCCTATTATCCAATTAAGGAAGTGAGGCAATAGTGTGGGTCAGATGTACTAAGCTTGAAAAGTGATAAATATCACTGTGATAAAGCACCAGCCAATCGGCTCCTAACTGTCATTTTTCAAACTCAGCCTGTGACATGGCAGTTAGGAGCTGATTGGCTGGTGCTTTATCACAGTGATATTTATCACTTTTCAGGCTTAGTACATCTCCCCCTATGTCTCTATAAAAACCTAGGAAGTGACCACACCTAACATGCAGCATTTGCTAGAAAGACAGATTCTGACTAGTGATGAGCGGGTTCGGTTCCTCGGGATCCGAACCCGCCCGAACTTCACCTCAGTGTGCTGCAAATATCTGTGCTCAGTGTGCTGAAAATATCTACGTTCTCTGCCTGAAAAACGCTCCATATCTGTGCTGCAGGGTTCACTACGGCTGGCCGGCGGTCGGGCTCCCGGCGACCAGCATCCCGGCGCCGGGAGCCCGACCGCCGGCTTACCGACAGCTTGGCGAGCGCAAATGAGCCCCTTGCGGGCTCGCTGCGCTCGCCACGCTACGGGCACGGTGGCGCGCTACGCGCGCCACACTATTTTATTCTCCCTCTATGGGGGTCGTGGACCCCCACGAGGGAAAATAAGTGTCGGTATGCCGGCTGTCGGGCTCCCGGCGCCGGTATACTGAGCGCCGGGAGGCTGACCGCCGGCAAACAGAAGACCACCCGTGCTGCATTGTAGTATATAGTAGGAGGACAGTGCAGAATTTTGCTGTGACCACCAGTATATATATAGCAGTACGGTACAGTAGTCCACTGCTCTACCTCTGTGTTGTCAAGTATACTATGCATCCATACCTGTGCTGCATTTTAGTTGTGCGCAGTATATAGTAGGAGGACAGTGCAGAATTTTGGTGACCACCAGTATATATATAGCAGTACGGTACAGTAGTCCACTGCTCTACCTCTGTGTCGTCAGGTATACTATTCATCCACACCTGTGCTGCATTTTAGTTGTGCGCAGTATATAGTAG
The DNA here is from genome assembly GCF_028390025.1 of Pseudophryne corroboree. Lineage (NCBI taxonomy): Eukaryota > Metazoa > Chordata > Amphibia > Anura > Myobatrachidae > Pseudophryne > Pseudophryne corroboree. Next base: position 408,991,857 of record NC_086445.1, on the reverse strand, counting down.
GAGGACAGTGCAGAATTTTGCTGACCACCAGTATATATATAGCAGTACGGTACAGTAGTCCACTGCTCTACCTCTGTGTCGTCGAGTATACTATGTATCCATACCTGTGCTGCATTTTAGTTGTGCGCAGTATATAGTAGGAGGACAGTGCAGAATTTTGCTGGCCACCAGTATATATATAGCAGTACGGTACAGTAGTCCACTGCTCTACCTCTGTGTCATCAAGTATACTATGCATCCATACCTGTGCTGCATTTTAGTTGTGCGCAGTATATAGTAGGAGGACAGTGCAGAATTTTGCTGACCACCAGTATAGATATAGCAGTACGGTACAGTAGTCCACTGCTCTACCTCTGTGTCATCAAGTATACTATGCATCCATACCTGTGCTGCATTTTAGTTGTGCGCAGTATATAGTAGGACAGTGCAGAATTTTGCTGACCACCAGTTTATATATATATATATATATATATATATAGCAGTACGGTACAGTAGTCCACTGCTCTACCTCGGTGTCGTCAAGTATACTATGCATCCATACCTGTGCTGCATTTTAGTTGTGCGCAGTATATAGTAGGAGGACAGTGCAGAATTTTGCTGACCACCATTATATATATAGTAGTACGGTACAGTAGTCCACTGCTCTACCTCTGTGTCGTCAAGTATACTATGCATCCATACCTGTGCTGCATTTTAGTTGTGCGCAGTATATAGGAGGACAGTGCAGAATTTTGGTGACCACCAGTATATATATATAGCAGTACGGTACAGTAGTCCACTGCTCTACCTCTGTGTCGTCAAGTATACTATGCATCCATACCTGTGCTGCATTTTAGTTGTGCGCAGTATATAGTAGGAGGACAGTGCAGAATTTTGCTGACCACCAGTATATATATAGCATTACGGTACAGTAGTCCACTGCTCTACCTCTGTGTCATCAAGTATACTATGCATCAATACCTGTGCTGCATTTTATTGTGTGCAGTATATAGTAGGAGATCAGTGCAGAATTTTGCTGACCACCAGTATATATATAGCAGTATGGTACAGTAGTCCACTGCTCTACCTCTGTGTCGTCAAGTATACTATGCATCCATACCTGTGCTGCATTTTAGTTGTGCACAGTATACAGTAGGAGGACAGTGCAGTATTTTGTTGACCACCAGTATATATATAGCAGTACGGTACAGTGTTGTCAAGTATACTACAAAAGTTCAGTAAAATGACCCAAAAATCAAAATTAAAAGCATCTGATGAGAGGCGTAAACTTGCCAATATGCCATTTACGACACGGAGTGGCAAGGAACGGCTGAGGCCCTGGCCTATGTTCATGGCTAGTGGTTCAGTTTCACAAGAGGATGGAAGCACTTATCCTCTCGCTAGAAAACTGCAGTGCCACTCCTAGATGGGCCAGGTGTTTGTGTCGGCCACTTGGGTCGCTTAGCTTTGCCATCCAGCGACCTTGGTGCACCTCTTTTTTTCTTTGCATCATGTGCTGTTTGGGGACTATTTTTTAAATATGCCATCCTGTCTGACACTGCAGTGCAACTCCTAGATGGGCCAGGTGTTTGTGTCGGCCACTTGCAGAGGCGTAACTAGGGTTTTTGGAGCCCAGGGCAAGATGCAAAATGGCGCCTCCCCCACCCCAAAAAAAAGCACACAAAAAGAAGCGAAAAATGGGCGTGGCCACGCTCCAGAAGGGGTGTGGCCACTGAAAATGGCCCACAGTGCCAGTTACATTGCCCCACAGTGCCAGATACAATGCCCCACAGTGCCAGTTACAATGCCCCACAGTGCCGGATACATGCCCCACAGTGCCGGATACATGCCCCACAGTGCCAGTTACATTGCCCCACTGTGCCAGATACATGCCCCACAGTGCCAGATACATTGCCCCACAGTGCTAGATACATGCCCCACAGTGCCAGATACATGCCCCACAGTGCCAGTTACATTTCCCCACTGTGCCAGATACATGCCCCACAGTGCCAGATACATGCCCCCACAGTGCCAGTTACATTGCCCCACAGTGCCAGATACAATGCCCCACAGTGCCGGATACATGCCCCACAGTGCCAGTTACATTGCCCTACTGTGTCAGATACATGCCCCACAGTGCCAGTTACATTGCCCCACTGTGCCAGATACATGCCCCACAGTGCCAGATACATGCCCCACAGTGCCAGATACATGCCCCACAGTGCCAGTTACATTGCCCCACTGTGCCAGATACATGTCCCAAAGCGCCAGATACATGCCCCACAGTGCCAGATACAATGCCCCACAGTGCCGGATACATGCCCCACAGTGCAAGTTACATTGCCCTACTGTGTCAGATACATGCCCCACAGTGCCAGTTACATTGCCCCACAGTGCCAGATACAATGCCCCACAGTGCAGGATACATGCACCACAGTGCCAGTTACATTGCCCTACTGTGTCAGATACATGCCCCACAGTGCCAGTTACATTGCCCCACAGTGCCAGATACATGCCCCACAGTGCCAGATACATGCCCCACAGTGCCAGGCCCCGCTCAGTGCCAGATACATGCCCCACAGTGCCAGATACATGCCCCACAGTGTCAGGCCCCGCTCAGTACCAGATACATGCCCCACTGTGCCAGATACATGCCCCACAGTGCCAGGCCCCACTCAGTGCCAGATACATGCCCCACTGTGCCTGTGCCCGTGCCCCCCCCCCCATTCACTTACCTGCCGCTTATGTGAGGGGAGGAGAGCGCAGCGCCTCTCTCCTCACCGCTCCATCCAGGTCTCCCGTCCCGTCTCCGGCAGCTGTGTCTGGCGCCGGTTCTCTAGCCAATCAGAGCTCGCGGACCGGCAGCCAATCAGGAGCCGGTCCGCAAGCTCTGATTGGCTAACGCCGGAGACCGGACACAACAGCGCTGCTGGCAGCGCTGCTAGTGCTGGCAGCGGCGGTGAGGGGAGCGAGAGACGCTGCGCTCTCCTCCCCTCACATTTAGGGTTGACGGGGCGAGTGGGGCATAATGCCCTGGCCGGCGGCGGCGCCCCCCTCTCCTGGGCCTGCCAAGGCGCCCAGGGCACGTGCTCCGCTCGCCCTACCCTAGATACGCCTCTGGCCACTTGGGTCGCTTAGCTTAGTCACACAGCTACCTCATTGCATCTCTTTTTTTCTTTGCATCATGTGCTGTTTGGGGACTATTTTTTAAATCTGCCATCCTGTCTGACAGTGCAGTGCCACTCCTAGATGGGCCAGGTGTTTGTGTCGGCCACTTGGGTCGCTTAGCTTAGCCATCCAGCGACCTCGGTGCAAATTTTAGGACTAAAAATAATATTGTGAGGTGTGAGGTGTTCAGAATAGACTGTAAATGAGTGGAAATTATGGTTATTGAGGTTAATAATACTATGGGATCAAAATGACCCCCAAATTCTATGATTTAAGCTGTTTTTGAGGGTTTTTTGCAAAAAAAAACACCCGAATCCGACAAAATATTTTCAGGGAGGTTTTGCCAAAACGCGTCCGAATCCAAAACACGTCCGCGGAACCGAATCCAAAACCAAAACACAAAACCCGAAAAATTTCCAGTGCACATCACTAATTCTGTCACAGTGTCTACAAGTAATGGGCCCTACACACTGGCCGACATGACTGCACGATATGAACGATCTCGTTCATTAATGAACGAGATACCGTTCATATCGTGCAGTGTGGTGGCTCCAGCGATGAACGATGCACGGCCCTGCGCTCGTTCATCGCTGTTCCCCCGTCGGCTGTACATGCAGGCCAATATGGACGATCTCGTCCATATTTGCCTGCACTTCAATGCAGCCGGGTGACGGGGGGAGTGAAGAAACTTCACTCCCCCCGTCACTGCCCCCCCGCCACCGGGTCGCCCGTATTTGCCGTCGGGCAGCTCGGCGGCGGATCTGCCAGTGTGTAGGGCCTATAAGTAAAACAGCTCTTTGTGGATATTTTTGGTCAATCTTTTTAGTATTTATTGTATTATAAAAGTTGTATGTGGCCAAAAGAACTTCGTTTCCAAGTAATTGGCATTATAAATTATGATAATCTGTAAAAAACTTTGTATGAGAAGTATATAGGAATCACTGAAGTGGTATATCATTTGTGTAGCAGTGAATTCCTTTAGGATTACATAGTATATAATATTATATGGAATGTTATATGTGGGAGATGTGTCACTATAACATTATATATAGATTAGTATTTACATCCTAAATGTCTACATGTTTTAATTATAATATTATATATAAATTAGAGTAATATTTATATGTTCTAATTAGGACAACATTACTATATCTGTGGATGGAAACTGACTATTCCCTAGTACTAGAAACGTCTGAGTGGGTATGTATTAACTTTGCAAATATTAGTTCCATCAGTAATAGACTTTCATTTTTTCAATTAAAACTATATGAAAAAGATAGGAATTATTAAACTATAAGTAAAAAAAATAAAATTATATATCCTCTAGAGATCAAGCCTACAGCGATTTCTGACTATGGAGTAATTCACCTATAATTTACGTTTAGAGATAAGACATCAAAACGGTAGGCTCCCCCCTCTTTTTGGTCTAATACCTATATGCATATATTTATGTAGAGAATAGTACTGATGATGTCATTTTAAATTACAAATCAGGATCATAGAGTTTCCTATCAGAATCCACAACCATAATGAATGTCATTGTGTAGATCTACTCTCAAATACATCCTAACATTGGTACATATACTTGTAGTAATCAGATGTTATAATTGAAAATTAAAATTAAAAATCTCAAAATAATTTGATTTAATACAAATTTTTGTTTAAGTAGTTATAGTCAATATCCCCTTTGACTTATATTATGGTAACCGGTTGTTACAAATTCCTCCTATCAAATACTGTAAAATGTAGTACGACCATTATTGAACACCATGATGGAGCAAGTAAAGACACCAAATGTCGGAGATTTGTTGTATTATGTATTTTATTGATTCTAAACATGTTGTACAATTGTTTTTTTGAAAGCTATATACCTCTGAAGAAGTCCAACCTAAAGGACGAAACGCGGTGGGTGATTTAAACGACCTGAAAATATACAGTGGATCTTTTTTTGTGAGCACACTCCCGTAAGGGAACATCCAGCCTCTGTATTAATAGACAGGTCTTGTTGATATTATTCATTGTATTATGTTGTTTGGGTTTTATGTAACTGTTTTATATGTACATTTGAATACATTTTAAAAATATAGAATATATCGACATTGGTGTTGTAAGAATAGGGACATTAGGTCCATAGAGGATAATTTCAAAATATATCCTAAGTATATTGGCACACCTAAGGAATTTAATTATATATATATATAATGGAATTACAACAGGTATGTGGAATTTATCACATAAAAAGGCCCACTTTGAGCAGAAGGAGCATCACTTATAGAAAATCACAGGAAGTGACGAAACGCATCTAGGACTCCTCACAATACACTGCTGAGCACTGGGGATCTCGGTCTCCATCCACCGGCCTGCATATTGCCACAGTTGATGATTCCCCGTATGGCTGCCCCTAGCAGCATCAGCCGCCGTTGATAACAAGCCGCTCCACCTGAGGAAGCTCGAGCTCGGCCATCTCCTCATATCTTCAACAGGTGCCTGATACAGCTCAAAGTGGGATTGAGTGGGGTAGCGGTTACCTCAAACAGCAATTTACACAATACAGGTGCGTCTTATACGGAATCACCTGTCAGCAAATAAACAAAATCTTCTACCGGGACCTTGCATAATATGATCTGTTATAATTTATGGGACTGCAGCTCTTAATTGGTCAATTATATTTGGATCAACTGTTCTAATTTGGGACTGAACTTTTAATCCGTCAATCTATTGAGGATAACCAGATATGTGCACTAACTGAATTATAACATAACATAACATCTACTAGTCAATATTTGGACTACTACACACTAATTTGATTGCAAGTTGCAACTGTATATGGTGCTGTCTGTCTTTTTTTATATTGTCTGATTCTTATATACGAATAAATTGTTAATCATTTTTAAACCACTGGGTTTTAATATGATTTTAATAGTTCCCTAGCGCGACCCTTTATTTATATATATATATATATATATATATATATAATCTATCCTCTTGCTCTTTGAATTGAAACTTATGCAAATACGTTTCTAGGGTCTGTATCAATAGAACCATATATACCAACTGTATGTTGTTAGATGGCAGGTTGATTTATTTATATTATTAATATACTTAACCATTTGCGCTTTCAGGCTTGCTATTGGTTTTATATCCTTAAGTGTGTATGTCAGATTTGTGCACTCCTGTGGTCACAGGCGATATCTTCTTGCTGCAGGGTCAACCAGAAGGTATCGCTAATGATGCCATACTGCCCATTGATCTGCTTCTGTCAATCTTGCCAGCCTGCAGCACATCATTATTTTGCTAACTGTTTTTCTGGTTTTGTGCGGGTTTACAACTTGCAGCCTGTTACATCTGGCAGGTTGTATGTTTTTGTTTTTTATTGTTTAATTAATTCTTTATTTCAAGAGCTCATGAGAGTAGGCAGGCTGAACATATGAATGTACATACCATCAACAATGAATCAGATTTTCAAACGTAATAGCCCATACACACTATGCAATATCGTTCACAATCTGAACGATATTGGGGGTCATTCCGAGTTGATCGCTAGCTGCCTTTGTTCGCAGCGCAGCGATCAGGCTAAAAATCTGGTGGCTGCAAGAAGATTGACAGGAAAGGGGCGTTTCTGGGTGTCAACTGACCGTTTTCAGGGAGTGCTTAGAAAAATGCAGGCGTGCCAGGGAAAACGCAGGCGTGGCTGGACGATCGCTGGGCGGGTGTGTGATATCAAAAGCCAACCCTCTAACGTTTAAATCAATGCACACGAAGAGTAAGTTCAGGGCTGGTTTTGTTTTGCACAAAATGTTTTTGCAGCCGCTCTGCTGCACAGGCGTTCGCACTTCTGCAAAGCGAAAATACACTCCCAGGTGGGCGGCGACAATGCGTTTGCACGGCTGCTAAAAACTGCTAGCGAGCGATCAACTCAGAATGACCACCATTGTTCAGTCCTAAATGATATTGCATAATGTGTATGCATGATCCAATGTATGATGCGCGCTCCTGCGGGTCGCATGCTACCTCATACAGCGGACTGCCTGCAGTTCCGATGAGGTGATATTGTGTGGGTTTGAACTCTAGTGATGACTTTGTTTCTAGACATCATTTGACATCGTTTGTAGTGTGCTCACACGATCCGATCTGATGTCTTATATAATATCATACGATATTATATCGTATGGAATCGCATAATGTGTACATAGCATAAGAAATACAATGGGAATCAGAACATGTAAATGGAACCAAAAGAAAATAATGGATGGGGGAGATCATAGGATGTGCAGAAAGTATCATTATAGAGATGAAAAAGAGTACCTAGACAAGGTAATAGAACAAGGAAGGGTAAAGCAAGAAAAATGTCTCTCCTTGTCACGCATGGGTCTAGTGAAGGAAGTAGGTATAGGGGTAAAGGCTGGGTCATTTCTAGAGAGGAGAAGGCCCGTGTGCAGGCTCCAGCTGGGCCCCCTCCTCTCTAGCTGGCGGCGCTGTGTAGACTCTGGGCACTAGGGTCCCTAGGGAACCCTAGTGCTGCCCCAGAGTCTACAGTGCATGCACAGATCTCTGGGAAAATGGCGCAGTGGACATTTTCCCAGTAATTTACCTACTGCGCATGCACAAAACACCGGGAAAATGGCACAGCACCATTTTCCCTGTGATTTCGGCAGCGTTGCTGCTGCACTGCGGACTCCAGAGGGTAAGTATTTCTATTAATGGGTGCAGGGTGTGCTGTGTGGGCCCCCCCTGGACCCACGGGGGCCCGTGTGCACCGCACACACTGCACCCATTATAAATACGCCAGTAGGTCAAGGGTGAAGGGTTTCACACTTGGGGGAACTGCATTCACTTCCTGCCGCCGTGCAATATCAGAATTGCTATTAACTTTTTTTTTAATCTGCATTATTCTGTATTTTACACCAGAGTTTTCAGTATTTTGACTCACTTTATTAATTAAAACATCATCTTTATTTAATTTAGAAAGTTACTTTTTACTTAGGGGGAATGTAGATATTCTCAATTATTTGTTTTCTCAGTATTAAAAATACAAAGATGCTAGCAGTATACACATGACATGTATTGCATCCACCCCCCTGCAATTTAATCTCGTGTATTTTCCAAGTCAGTGTTAAAGCCATTAAAGACCTTGGGATAGATTTATGAAGGTGTCCTTTGCCCATCGCAGATTCTCAGCGAGTTTGACCCTGAAATTTAAAGGGCCAGTAATATAAAATAGAAAACCAGAGAAAAATTCTCAGGTTGCAAAAATTGTTGTTTAGTAAATCTAGTCCCTAGTAGTATTTTGTATGTTTCTGTCTGTTACATTGCGCTAATTTCTATTCTACTGTCTCCAAAATCATCTTTTTTTTTTTAATAACAGGTCCATGAAATGTTTCCTTCACAACTTATTTTTATGCTTCATATTTTAACTCTGTCATATTTACCACCATATATGGCAGGTAAGTTCAATTTAATATGTATTGAAAATGACAATGTAAGTTCTATTACAAATTCTTTTTGTTTCCAGCATTCTAATATACACATAAGTGTGCACTGATGGGGTTGTTATATAAATACAGATATGTCTTCATACACTATACAGTAGCTTCAGTCCCACCAAAGAGCGCCTCTCAGTGCGCCAGGTCCTGGACGACTTAGTCACACAAATCGTCCTTTTCACTCAAAATGTGCATCTTATTCATATGAATAAAACAACTGGAAGTGACAAAACTACTAGAGATGAGCGGGTTCGGTTCCTCGGAATCCGAACCCGCCCGAAGTTCAGGTTTTTTTACACGGGGCCGAGCGACTCGGATCTTCCCGCCTTGCTCGGTTAACCCGAGCACGCCCGAACGTCATCATCCCGCTGTCGGATTCTCGCGAGGCTCGGATTCTATCGCGAGACTCGGATTCTATATAAGGAGCCGCGCGTCGCCGCCATTTTCACACGTGCATTGAGATTGATAGGGAGAGGACGTGGCTGGCGTCCTCTCCGTTTAGAGTGACTAGTACTAGAGTAGAGAGAGACACAAATTTTGGGGAGCATATAGGAGGAGTACTACTTGCTAGTGTGACCAGTGACCAGTGCCACCAGTTTAATTAATCCGTTCTCTGCCTGAAAAAAAACGATACACAGTGTGACACAGTCACACATACCATATCTGTGCTCAGCCCAGTGTGCTGCATCATATACTGTATATCATTATCTGACTGCTGAGTGCTCACTGCTCACACAGCTTAATTGTGGGGGAGACTGGGGAGCAGTTATAGCAGGAGTACATATTTTAAGTACAGTGCGCACTTTTGCTGCCAGAGTGCCACTGCCAGTGTGACTGACCAGTGACCACTGACCACCAGTATTGTGATTGTCTGCTGACCACCAGTATATTGTGATTGTCTGCCTGAAAAAGTTAAACACTTGTCGTGTGGTGTTTTTATAAACGCATTCTGCAGACAGTGTCCAGCAGGTCCGTCATTACTAATATATACCTGTCCGGCTGCAGTACTAGTGTGATATATATATATATTTTAATTTTATCTCATTATCATCCAGTCTATATTAGCAGCAGACACAGTACGGTAGTCCACGGCTGTAGCTACCTCTGTGTCGGCAGTCGCTCGTCCATCCATAATTGTATACCACCTACCCGTGGTTTTTTTTTCTATCTTCTTGATACTAGTAGCTTACTTTAGGAGTCTGCAGTGCTGACAGACAGTGTCCAGCAGGTCCGTCATTACATAATATATACCTGTCCGGCTGCAGTACTAGTGTGATATATATATATATTTTAATTTTATCTCATTATCATCCAGTCTATATTAGCAGCAGACACAGTACGGTAGTCCACGGCTGTAGCTACCTCTGTGTCGGCAGTCACTCGTCCATCCATAATTGTATACCACCTACCCGTGGTTTTTTTTTTTCTATCTTCTTGATACTAGTAGCTTACTTTAGGAGTCTGCAGTGCTGACAGACAGTGTCCAGCAGGTCCGTCATTACATAATATATACCTGTCCGGCTGCAGTACTAGTGTGATATATATATATTTTAATTTTATCTCATTATCATCCAGTCTATATTAGCAGCAGACACAGTACGGTAGTCCACGGCTGTAGCTACCTCTGTGTCGGCAGTCGCTCGTCCATCCATAATTGTATACCACCTACCCGTGGTTTTTTTTTTCTATCTTCTTGATACTAGTAGCTTACTTTAGGAGTCTGCAGTGCTGACAGACAGTGTCCAGCAGGTCCGTCATTACATAATATATACCTGTCCGGCTGCAGTACTAGTGTGATATATATATATATATTTTAATTTTATCTCATTATCATCCAGTCTATATTAGCAGCAGACACAGTACGGTAGTCCACGGCTGTAGCTACCTCTGTGTCAGCAGTCGCTCGTCCATCCATAATTGTATACCACCTACCCGTGGTTTTTTTTTCTCTATCTTCTTGATACTAGTAGCTTACTTTAGGAGTCTGCAGTGCTGAGTCTGACAGACAGTGTCCAGCAGGTCCGTCATTACATAATATATACCTGTCCGGCTGCAGTACTAGTGTGATATATATATATATATATATTAATTTTATCTCATTATCATCCAGTCTATATTAGCAGCAGACACAGTACGGTAGTCCACGGCTGTAGCTACCTCTGTGTCGGCAGTCGCTCGTCCATCCATAATTGTATACCACCTACCCGTGGTTTATTTTTTTTTTCTATCTTCTTGATACTAGTAGCTTACTTTAGGAGTCTGCAGTGCTGACAGACAGTGTCCAGCAGGTCCGTCATTACATAATACATACCTGTCCGGCTGCAGTACTAGTGTGATATATATATATATATATATATATATATATTTTAATTTTATCTCATTATCATCCAGTCTATATTAGCAGCAGACACAGTACGGTAGTCCACGGCTGTAGCTACCTCTGTGTCGGCAGTCGCTCGTCCATCCATAATTGTATACCACCTACCCGTGGTTTTTTTTTCTTTCTATCTTCTTGATACTAGTAGCTTACTTTAGGAGTCTGCAGTGCTGAGTCTGACAGACAGTGTCCAGCAGGTCCGTCATTACATAATATATACCTGTCCGGCTGCAGTAGTAGTGTGATATATATATATATTTTAATTTTATCTCATTATCATCCAGTCTATATTAGCAGCAGACACAGTACGGTAGTCCACGGCTGTAGCTACCTCTGTGTCGGCAGTCGCTCGTCCATCCATAATTGTATACCACCTACCCGTGGTTTTTTTTTCTATCTTCTTGATACTAGTAGCTTACTTTAGGAGTCTGCAGTGCTGACAGACAGTGTCCAGCAGGTCCGTCATTACATAATATATACCTGTCCGGCTGCAGTACTAGTGTGATATATATATATATTTTAATTTTATCTCATTATCATCCAGTCTATATTAGCAGCAGACACAGTACGGTAGTCCACGGCTGTAGCTACCTCTGTGTCGGCAGTCGCTCGTCCATCCATAAGTATACTAGTATCCATCCATCTCCATTGTTTACCTGAGGTGCCTTTTAGTTGTGCCTATTAAAATATGGAGAACAAAAATGTTGAGGTTCCAAAATTAGGGAAAGATCAAGATCCACTTCCACCTCGTGCTGAAGCTGCTGCCACTAGTCATGGCCGAGACGATGAAATGCCAGCAACGTCGTCTGCCAAGGCCGATGCCCAATGTCATAGTACAGAGCATGTAAAATCCAAAACACCAAATATCAGTAAAAAAAGGACTCCAAAATCTAAAATAAAATTGTCGGAGGAGAAGCGTAAACTTGCCAATATGCCATTTACCACACGGAGTGGCAAGGAACGGCTGAGGCCCTGGCCTATGTTCATGGCTAGTGGTTCAGCTTCACATGAGGATGGAAGCACTCAGCCTCTCGCTAGAAAAATGAAAAGACTCAAGCTGGCAAAAGCACCGCAAAGAACTGTGCGTTCTTCGAAATCCCAAATCCACAAGGAGAGTCCAATTGTGTCGGTTGCGATGCCTGACCTTCCCAACACTGGACGTGAAGAGCATGCGCCTTCCACCATTTGCACGCCCCCTGCAAGTGCTGGAAGGAGCACCCGCAGTCCAGTTCCTGATAGTCAGATTGAAGATGTCAGTGTTGAAGTACACCAGGATGAGGAGGATATGGGTGTTGCTGGCGCTGGGGAGGAAATTGACAAGGAGGATTCTGATGGTGAGGTGGTTTGTTTAAGTCAGGCACCCGGGGAGACACCTGTTGTCCGTGGGAGGAATATGGCCGTTGACATGCCTGGTGAAAATACCAAAAAAATCAGCTCTTCGGTGTGGAAGTATTTCAACAGAAATGCGGACAACATTTGTCAAGCCGTGTGTTGCCTTTGTCAAGCTGTAATAAGTAGGGGTAAGGACGTTAACCACCTCGGAACATCCTCCCTTATACGTCACCTGCAGCGCATTCATCATAAGTCAGTGACAAGTTCAAAACTTTGGGCGACAGCGGAAGCAGTCCACTGACCAGTAAATCCCTTCCTCTTGTAACCAAGCTCACGCAAACCACCCCACCAACTCCCTCAGTGTCAATTTCCTCCTTCCCCAGGAATGCCAATAGTCCTGCAGGCCATGTCACTGGCAATTCTGACGAGTCCTCTCCTGCCTGGGATTCCTCCAATGCATCCTTGCGTGTAACGCCTACTGCTGCTGGCGCTGCTGTTGTAGCTGCTGGGAGTCGATGGTCATCCCAGAGGGGAAGTCGTAAGCCCACTTTTACTACTTCCACCAAGCAATTGACTGTCCAACAGTCCTTTGCGAGGAAGATGAAATATCACAGCAGTCATCCTGTTGCAAAGCGGATAACTGAGGCCTTGACAACTATGTTGGTGTTAGACGTGCGTCCGGTATCCGCCGTTAGTTCACAGGGAACTAGACAATTTCTTGAGGTAGTGTGCCCCCGTTACCAAATACCATCTAGGTTCCACTTCTCTAGGCAGGCAATACCGAGAATGTACACGGACGTCAGAAAAAGACTCACCAGTGTCCTAAAAAATGCAGTTGTACCCAATGTCCACTTAACCACGGACATGTGGACAAGTGGAGCAGGGCAGGGTCAGGACTATATGACTGTGACAGCCCACTGGGTAGATGTATGGACTCCCGCCGCAAGAACAGCAGCGGCGGCACCAGTAGCAGCATCTCGCAAAGCCAACTCTTTCCTAGACAGGCTACGCTTTGTATCACCGGTTTCCAGAATACGCACACAGCTGAAAACCTCTTACGGCAACTGAGGAAGATCATCGCGGAATGGCTTACCCCAATTGGACTCTCCTGTGGATTTGTGGCATCGGACAACGCCAGCAATATTGTGTGTGCATTAAATCTGGGCAAATTCCAGCACGTCCCATGTTTTGCACATACCTTGAATTTGGTGGTGCAGAATTTTAAAAAAAACGACAGGGGCGTGCAAGAGATGCTGTCGGTGGCCAGAAGAATTGTGGAACTTTTTCGGCGTACAGGCACCACGTACAGAAGACTGGAGCAACACCAAAAACTACTGAACCTGCCCTGCCATCATCTGAAGCAAGAAGTGGTAACGAGGTGGAATTCAACCCTATATATGCTTCAGAGGTTGGAGGAGCAGCAAAAGGCCATTCAAGCCTATACAATTCAGCACGATATAGGAGGTGGAATGCAACTGTCTCAAGCGCAGTGGAGAATGATTTCAACGTTGTGCAAGGTTCTGCTGCCCTTTGAACTTGCCACACGTGAAGTCAGTTCAGACACTGCCAGCCTGAGTCAGGTCATTCCCCTCATCAGGCTTTTGCAGAAGAAGCTGGAGACATTGAAGGAGGAGCTAACACGGAGCGATTCCGCTAGGCATGTGGGACTTGTGGATGGAGCCCTTAATTCGCTTAACAAGGATTCACGGGTAGTCAATCTGTTGAAATCAGAGCACTACATTTTGGCCACCGTGCTCGATCCTAGATTTAAAACCTACCTTGGATCTCTCTTTCCGGCAGACACAAGTCTGCTGGGGTTCAAAGAACTGCTGGTGACAAAATTGTCAAGTCAAGCGGAACGCGACCTGTCAACATCTCCTCCTTCACATTCTCCCGCAACTGGGGGTGCGAGGAAAAGGCTCAGAATTCCGAGCCCACCCGCTGGCGGTGATGCAGGGCAGTCTGGAGCGACTGCTGATGCTGACATCTGGTCCGGACTGAAGGACCTGACAACGATTACGGACATGTCGTCTACTGTCACTGCATATGATTCTCTCCCCATTGAAAGAATGGTGGAGGATTATATGAGTGACCGCATCCAAGTAGGCACGTCAGACAGTCCGTACTTATACTGGCAGGAAAAAGAGGCAATTTGGAGGCCCTTGCACAAACTGGCTTTATTCTACCTAAGTTGCCCTCCCACAAGTGTGTACTCCGAAAGAGTGTTTAGTGCCGCCGCTCACCTTGTCAGCAATCGGTGTACGAGGTTACTTCCAGAAAATGTGGAGAAGATGATGTTCATTAAAATGAATTATAATCAATTCCTCCGTGGAGACATTGACCAGCAGCAATTGCCTCCACAAAGTACACAGGGAGCTGAGATGGTGGATTCCAGTGGGGACGAATTGATAATCTGTGAGGAGGGGGATGTACACGGTGATATATCGGAGGATGATGATGAGGTGGCCATCTTGCCTCTGTAGAGCCAGTTTGTGCAAGGAGAGATTAATTGCTTCATTTTTGGTGGGGGTCCAAACCAACCCGTCATTTCAGTCACAGTCGTGTGGCAGACCCTGTCACTGAAATGATGGGTTGGTTAAAGTGTGCATGTCCTGTTTATACAACATAAGGGTGGGTGGGAGGGCCCAAGGACAATTCCATCTTGCACCTCTTTTTTCTTTAATTTTTCTTTGCGTCATGTGCTGTTTGGGGAGTATTTTTTTGAAGGGCCATCCTGCGTGACACTGCAGTGCCACTCCTAGATGGGCCAGGTGTTTGTGTCGGCCACTAGGGTCGCTTATCTAAAGGGGGGTACTCACGGAGCGATATTCTAAGCAATCTGACTAGATTGCTTAGAATATCGGCAGGATCGCTCCGTGTGTAGCCCCCTCGGCGATAGCGATGCGCGGCCCCGCACATCGCTATCGCCGCTGCTAGATTGGCCTGCATGCAGGCCAATCTAGCGGGTCGCTCACTTCACCCGCTGGGTGAAGTGAGCGGCCCCCCCGTCTCCCCCCGCACGCTCATCACAGATCGCGCTGTGCTGAGCGGCAGGAGAGATGTGTGCTGAGCGGTTCGCTCAGCACGCATCTCTCCTTGATCGGCCCGTGAGTACTGGGCTTTACTCACACAGCTACCTCATTACGCCTCTTTTTTTCTTTGCGTCATGTGCTGTTTGGGGAGTGTTTTTTGGAAGGGCCATCCTGCGTGACACTGCAGTGCCACTCCTAGATGGGCCAGGTGTTTGTGTCGGCCACTAGGGTCGATAAGCTTACTCACACAGCTACCTCATTGCGCCTCTTTTTTTCTTTGCGTCATGTGCTGTTTGGGGAGTGTTTTTTGGAAGGGCCATCCTGCGTGACACTGCAGTGCCACTCCTAGATGGGCCAGGTGTTTGTGTCGGCCACTAGGGTCGCTTAGCTTACTCACACAGCTACCTCATTGCGCCTCTTTTTTTCTTTGCGTCATGTGCTGTTTGGGGAGTGTTTTTTGGAAGGGCCATCCTGCGTGACACTGCAGTGCCACTCCTAGATGGGCCAGGTGTTTGTGTCGGCCACTAGGGTCGCTTAGCTTTCTTACACAGCTACCTCATTGCGCCTCTTTTTTTCTTTGCGTCATGTGCTGTTTGGGGAGTGTTTTTTGGAAGGGCCATCCTGCGTGACACTGCAGTGCCACTCCTAGATGGGCCAGGTGTTTGTGTCGGCCACTAGGGTCGCTTAGCTTACTCACACAGCTACCTCATTGCGCCTCTTTTTTTCTTTGCGTCATGTGCTGTTTGGGGAGTGTTTTTTGGAAGGGCCATCCTGCATGACACTGCAGTGCCACTCCTAGATGGGCCAGGTGTTTGTGTCGGCCACTAGGGTCGCTTAGCTTACTCACACAGCTACCTCATTGCGCCTCTTTTTTTCTTTGCGTCATGTGCTGTTTGGGGAGTGTTTTTTGGAAGGGCCATCCTGCGTGACACTGCAGTGCCACTCCTAGATGGGCCAGGTGTTTGTGTCGGCCACTAGGGTCGCTTAGCTTACTCACACAGCTACCTCGGTGCAAATTTTAGGACTAAAAATAATATTGTGAGGTGTGAGGTGTTCAGAATAGACTGAAAATGAGTGGAAATTATGGTTTTTGAGGTTAATAATACTTTGGGATCAAAATGATCCCCAAATTCTATGATTTAAGCTGTTTTTTAGTGTTTTTTGAAAAAAACACCCGAATCCAAAACACACCCGAATCCGACAAAAAAAATTCGGTGAGGTTTTGCCAAAACGCGGTCAAACCCAAAACACGGCCGCGGAACCGAACCCAAAACCAAAACACAAAACCCGAAAAATTTCAAGTGCACATCTCTAAAAACGACTTTGCTAGATTGAACTGATTAACCAAGAGATATCAGAATTGACAACAGCCCAATGGATGATATTCCTGTCAATCAGTCTTGCCTGTCAAAATCAATTACTTTAGCTGCTGTTTCCACAATCACACCTGTATGCATAGACGTGCACAGCACATTTTATTAGGGGGTGCACCATTGGAGGGGTGTGTCTAGCACCGCCTTTTGGGCTTGTCTAGTACCATCTATTGATGGTCAACGCAATATAAAATATCCACCCTTGTACCAATCCTAATAAAGCAGATGCATTGTCAGATGTTGTGGTGTGCACCAAACAAACACCCCTGATGGCACTCACTGCAATTACACTGCTCCTCCTCAGCCTGGTCTGGCTGCCCCTCTCTTTCCCCTGCAAGCTGCAGCAGCTTACTTACAAGTCAGTAACTAAACTGACACTGACAGTCACAGACTAGTACTTCTGCTGCTGGAAAAACGAGTGATGTGTCAATGCTGCTGCCAGTATTGAATTTGTCTTCCTAAGAGGAACGCTGGCTGCATGCTGATCCTCATCAGTGTCTGGCTTTGGCATAGCATAGAAGGAAAGAGGTGGGCGTGTGGCAGGTGTGACGGGTGGGCGTGCGAGCTGCATGACATCATCACGTCACATCATGCTGTTGTTGTACATGGAAGTGGAGCCGGGAGTTTGAAAGCTGGTAGCAGTGACACCCTTGATTAACCCAGGCATCCGGTCAGTAATGCAGTCCTGACAGGGTGCAGCGCAGAGGGGACAGTAATCAGCCTGCTCGGCGATCGCTGCATCAGGCATGTGACATCGGGATGCCGGACATTAGGGGTGCCTGTGCGCACCAGGCACCCCCCCTGTGCACGCCTATGCCTGTATGAGCCTAGTCATTTCTTTGGGTGGGTTTGCCGGTGATTTTATGGTGTATACGATAAATCCCAGGTTTCTATTGTAATCTTTAAATGCTCTAAAACATGTTGGTGCTTTGATATTGAATTCTATTCTAAGCATGCTTTCTCAGCGGTTTGCAGCAGTTTTGATCTTAGTAAATCAGTGGGTTACAAAACCACCACAAATCCACTGGTATTTAGAACCCAGCACTTAGCCCAAACAACATGCTTTTGGAGCTATGGTAATGGTTAGGCTGCAGGAGGAAGAGGTTAGGGTTAGGATGCAGGAGGGGTGGGTTAGGATCAGGGCCGTTTCTAGACAATTTGGCTCCCAGTGCGAGATTTCAAAATGCGCCCCCCCCCCCCCCCCATTGCTCTAAAAAAAAAAAAGTGTGCCCCCCCATATAGCCATAAAAAGAAAAAGCATGCGCGCGCCGTAGGCGCGCGCTCCCGACAAGGGTGTGTGGCCTGATTAAAATGGGCGTGGCCTCATCTGATATCATCACACCCACCACAGTACGGAAAAAATAAAAATGTCCCCTTTTTACACATTACAGCAGGCAAGTGTCCCCATATTACACAGCGCGGCAGGCAGGTGTCCCCATTTTACACAGCGCGGAAGGCAGGTGTCCCCATTTTACACAGCACGGAAGGCTGGTATCCCCATTTTACACAGTACGCAGGCAGGTGCCCCCATTTTACACAGTACGCAGGCAGGTATCACCATTTTACAAAGTGCAGCAGGCAGGTATCCCCATTTTACACAGCGCGGCAGGCAGATATCCCCATTTTACACAGCACAGCAGGCAGATATCCCCATTTTACACAGCACGGCAGGCAGATATCCCCATTTTACACAGCACGGCAGGCAGATATCCCCATTTTACACAGTACGCAGGCAGGTGCCCCCATATTACACAGTACGCAGGCAGATGCCCCCATATTACACAGTACGCAGGCAGATGCCCCCATATTACACAGTACGCAGGCAGATGCCCCCATATTACACAGTACGCAGGTAGGTGCCCCCATATTACACAGTACGCAGGCAGATGCCCCCATATTACACAGTACGCAGGCAGATGCCCCCATATTACACAGTACGCAGGCAGGTGCCCCCATATTACACAGTACGCAGGCAGGTGCCCCCATATTACACAGTACGCAGGCAGGTTCCCCCATATTACACAGTACGCAGGCAGGTGCCCCCATATTACACAGTGTGGCAGGCAGGTATCCCCATAGGCAGGTGCCCCCATATTACACAGTGTGGCAGGCAGGTATCCCCATAGGCAGGTGCCCCCATATTACACAGTGTGGCAGGCAGGTATCCCCATAGGCAGGTGCCCCCATTTTACACAGTGCGGCAGCGGCAGGCAGGTTTCAAGCTGAGGAGAAGGAAGGGGGAGAGAGAGAGAATACTTACGTCTTCCCGCTCTTCGGTCCCGCCGCCTCACGTCCCGCGCCGGCCGCCTCCTCCTTCTTGCTTCTCCTTCTCGCCTCTCCCGAGCGCTCCTGCTCAGGGGGCGGGGCTTTGCGGAATGACGCGTTTGCGTCGTGACGTCACGACGCAACGCGTCATTCCGCGAAACTCCGCCCCCCGAGCAGGAGCGCTCGGGAGAGGCAAGAAGGAGTAACTAAGTGCCGCGGCGGGCGCCCCGTGCAGTTGCACGGCTCGCCCGCCCCTAGAAACGGCACTGGTTAGGATTAGAGATGTGCACTTGAAATTTTTCGAGTTTTGTGTTTTGGTTTTGGGTTCGGTTCCGCGGCCGTGTTTTGGGTTCGACCGCGTTTTGGCAAAACCTCACCGAATTTTTTTTTGTCGGATTCGGGTGTGTTTTGGATTCGGGTGTTTTTTTCAAAAAACACTAAAAAACAGCTTAAATCATAGAATTTGGGGGTCATTTTGATCCCAAAGTATTATTAACCTCAAAAACCATAATTTCCACTCATTTTCAGTCTATTCTGAATACCTCACACCTCACAATATTATTTTTAGTCCTAAAATTTGCACCGAGGTCGCTGGATGACTAAGCTAAGCGACCCTAGTGGCCGACACAAACACCTGGCCCATCTAGGAGTGGCACTGCAGTGTCACGCAGGATGGCCCTTCCAAAAAACCCTCCCCAAACAGCACATGACGCAAAGAAAAAAAGAGGCGCAATGAGGTAGCTGTGTGAGTAACATAAGCGACCCTAGTGGCCGACACAAACACCTGGCCCATCTAGGAGTGGCACTGCAGTGTCACGCAGGATGTCCCTTCCAAAAAACCCTCCCCAAACAGCACATGACGCAAAGAAAAAAAGAGGCGCAATGAGGTAGCTGTGTGAGTAAAATAAGCGACCCTAGTGGCCGACACAAACACCGGGCCCATCTAGGAGTGGCACTGCAGTGTCACGCAGGATGTCCCTTCCAAAAAACCCTCCCCAAACAGCACATGACGCAAAGAAAAAAAGAGGCGCAATGAGGTAGCTGTGTGAGTAAGATAAGCGACCCTAGTGGCCGACACAAACACCGGGCCCATCTAGGAGTGGCACTGCAGTGTCACGCAGGATGTCCCTTCCAAAAAACCCTCCCCAAACAGCACATGACGCAAAGAAAAAAAGAGGCGCAATGAGGTAGCTGTGTGAGTAAGATAAGCGACCCTAGTGGCCGACACAAACACCGGGCCCATCTAGGAGTGGCACTGCAGTGTCACGCAGGATGTCCCTTCCAAAAAACCCTCCCCAAACAGCACATGACGCAAAGAAAAAAAGAGGCGCAATGAGGTAGCTGTGTGAGTAAGATAAGCGACCCTAGTGGCCGACACAAACACCGGGCCCATCTAGGAGTGGCACTGCAGTGTCACGCAGGATGTCCCTTCCAAAAAACCCTCCCCAAACAGCACATGACGCAAAGAAAAAAAGAGGCGCAATGAGGTAGCTGTGTGAGTAAGATAAGCGACCCTAGTGGCCGACACAAACACCGGGCCCATCTAGGAGTGGCACTGCAGTGTCACGCAGGATGGCCCTTCCAAAAAACCCTCCCCAAACAGCACATGACGCAAAGAAAAAAAGAGGCGCAATGAGGTAGCTGTGTGAGTAAGATAAGCGACCCTAGTGGCCGACACAAACACCTGGCCCATCTAGGAGTGGCACTGCAGTGTCACGCAGGATGGCCCTTCCAAAAAACACTCCCCAAACAGCACATGACGCAAAGAAAAAAAGAGGCGCAATGAGGTAGCTGTGTGAGTAAGATAAGCGACCCTAGTGGCCGACACAAACACCGGGCCCATCTAGGAGTGGCACTGCAGTGTCACGCAGGATGGCCCTTCCAAAAAACCCTCCCCAAACAGCACATGACGCAAAGAAAAAAAGAGGCGCAATGAGGTAGCTGTGTGAGTTTGATAAGCGACCCTAGTGGCCGACACAAACACCTGGCCCATCTAGGAGTGGCACTGCAGTGTCACGCAGGATGGCCCTTCCAAAAAACACTCCCCAAACAGCACATGACGCAAAGAAAAATTAAAGAAAAAAGAGGTGCAAGATGGAATTGTCCTTGGGCCCTCCCACCCACCCTTATGTTGTGTAAACAGGACATGCACACTTTAACCAACCCATCATTTCAGTGACAGGGTCTGCCACACGACTGTGACTGAAATGACGGGTTGGTTTGGACCCCCACCGAAAAAGAAGCAATTAATCTCTCCTTGCACAAACTGGCTCTACAGAGGCAAGATGTCCACCTCATCATCATCCTCCGATATATCACCGTGTACATCCCCCTCCTCACAGATTATCAATTCGTCCCCACTGGAATCCACCATCTCAGCTCCCTGTGTACTTTGTGGAGGCAATTGCTGCTGGTCAATGTCTCCACGGAGGAATTGATTATAATTCATTTTAATGAACATCATCTTCTCCACATTTTCTGGAAGTAACCTCGTACGCCGATTGCTGACAAGGTGAGCGGCGGCACTAAACACTCTTTCGGAGTACACACTTGTGGGAGGGCAACTTAGGTAGAATAAAGCCAGTTTGTGCAAGGGCCTCCAAATTGCCTCTTTTTCCTGCCAGTATAAGTACGGACTGTGTGACGTGCCTACTTGGATGCGGTCACTCATATAATCCTCCACCATTCTTTCAATGGGGAGAGAATCATATGCAGTGACAGTAGACGACATGTCCGTAATCGTTGACAGGTCCTTCAGTCCGGACCAGATGTCAGCATCAGCAGTCGCTCCAGACTGCCCTGCATCACCGCCAGCGGGTGGGCTCGGAATTCTGAGCCTTTTCCTCGCACCCCCAGTTGCGGGAGAATGTGAAGGAGGAGATGTTGACAGGTCGCGTTCCGCTTGACTTGACAATTTTCTCACCAGCAGGTCTTTGAACCCCAGCAGACTTGTGTCTGCCGGAAAGAGAGATCCAAGGTAGGTTTTAAATCTAGGATCGAGCACGGTGGCCAAAATGTAGTGCTCTGATTTCAACAGATTGACCACCCGTGAATCCTTGTTAAGCGAATTAAGGGCTCCATCCACAAGTCCCACATGCCTAGCGGAATCGCTCCGTGTTAGCTCCTCCTTCAATGTCTCCAGCTTCTTCTGCAAAAGCCTGATGAGGGGAATGACCTGACTCAGGCTGGCAGTGTCTGAACTGACTTCACGTGTGGCAAGTTCAAAGGGCAGCAGAACCTTGCACAACGTTGAAATCATTCTCCACTGCGCTTGAGACAGTTGCATTCCACCTCCTATATCGGGCTGAATTGTATAGGCTTGAATGGCCTTTTGCTGCTCCTCCAACCTCTGAAGCATATATAGGGTTGAATTCCACCTCGTTACCACTTCTTGCTTCAGATGATGGCAGGGCAGGTTCAGGCGTTTTTGGTGTTGCTCCAGTCTTCTGTACGTGGTGCCTGTACGCCGAAAGTGTCCCGCAATTCTTCTGGCCACCGACAGCATCTCTTGCACGCCCCTGTCGTTTTTTAAAAAATTCTGCACCACCAAATTCAAGGTATGTGCAAAACATGGGACGTGCTGGAATTTGCCCAGATTTAATGCACACACAATATTGCTGGCGTTGTCCGATGCCACAAATCCACAGGAGAGTCCAATTGGGGTAAGCCATTCCGCGATGATCTTCCTCAGTTGCCGTAAGAGGTTTTCAGCTGTGTGCGTATTCTGGAAACCGGTGATACAAAGCGTAGCCTGCCTAGGAAAGAGTTGGCGTTTGCGAGATGCTGCTACTGGTGCCGCCGCTGCTGTTCTTGCGGCGGGAGTCCATACATCTACCCAGTGGGCTGTCACAGTCATATAGTCCTGACCCTGCCTTGCTCCACTTGTCCACATGTCCGTGGTTAAGTGGACATTGGGTACAGCTGCATTTTTTAGGACACTGGTGACTCTTTTTCTGAGGTCTGTGTACATTTTCGGTATCGCCTGCCTAGAGAAATGGAACCTAGATGGTATTTGGTACCGGGGACACAGTACCTCCAACAAGTCTCTAGTTGGCTCTGCAGTAATGATGGATACCGGAACCACGTTTCTCACCACCCAGGATGCCAAGGCCTCAGTTATCCGCTTTGCAGCAGGATGACTGCTGTGATATTTCATCTTCCTCGCAAAGGACTGTTGGACAGTCAATTGCTTGGTGGAAGTAGTAAAAGTGGTCTTACGATTTCCCCTCTGGGATTACCATCGACTCCCAGCAGCAACAACAGCAGCGCCAGCAGCAGTAGGCGTTACACGCAAGGATGCATCGGAGGAATCCCAGGCAGGAGAGGAATCGTCAGAATTGCCAGTGACATGGCCTGCAGGACTATTGGCATTCCTGGGGAAGGAGGAAATTGACACTGAGGGAGTTGGTGGGGTGGTTTGCGTGAGCTTGGTTACAAGAGGAAGGGATTTACTGGTCAGTGGACTGCTTCCGCTGTCACCCAAAGTTTTTGAACTTGTCACTGACTTATGATGAATGCGCTGCAGGTGACGTATAAGGGAGGATGTTCCGAGGTGGTTAACGTCCTTACCCCTACTTATTACAGCTTGACAAAGGCAACACACGGCTTGACAAATGTTGTCCGCATTTCTGTTGAAATACTTCCACACCGAAGAGCTGATTTTTTTGGTATTTTCACCAGGCATGTCAACGGCCATATTCCTCCCACGGACAACAGGTGTCTCCCCGGGTGCCTGACTTAAACAAACCACCTCACCATCAGAATCCTCCTTGTCAATTTCCTCCCCAGCGCCAGCAACACCCATATCCTCCTCATCCTGGTGTACTTCAACACTGACATCTTCAATCTGACTATCAGGAACTGGACTGCGGGTGCTCCTTCCAGCACTTGCAGGGGGCGTGCAAATGGTGGAAGGCGCATGCTCTTCACGTCCAGTGTTGGGAAGGTCAGGCATCGCAACCGACACAATTGGACTCTCCTTGTGGATTTGGGATTTCGAAGAACGCACAGTTCTTTGCGGTGCTTTTGCCAGCTTGAGTCTTTTCATTTTTCTAGCGAGAGGCTGAGTGCTTCCATCCTCATGTGAAGCTGAACCACTAGCCATGAACATAGGCCAGGGCCTCAGCCGTTCCTTGCCACTCCGTGTGGTAAATGGCATATTGGCAAGTTTACGCTTCTCCTCCGACAATTTTATTTTAGATTTTGGAGTCCTTTTTTTACTGATATTTGGTGTTTTGGATTTTACATGCTCTGTACTATGACATTGGGCATTGGCCTTGGCAGACGACGTTGCTGGCATTTCATCGTCTCGGCCATGACTAGTGGCAGCAGCTTCAGCACGAGGTGGAAGTGGATCTTGATCTTTCCCTAATTTTGGAACCTCAACATTTTTGTTCTCCATATTTTAATAGGCACAACTAAAAGGCACCTCAGGTAAACAATGGAGATGGATGGATACTAGTATACTTATGGATGGACGAGCGACTGCCGACACAGAGGTAGCTACAGCCGTGGACTACCGTACTGTGTCTGCTGCTAATATAGACTGGATGATAATGAGATGAAATCAATATTTATATATATAATATCACTAGTACTGCAGCCGGACAGGTATATATATTTATTATGTAATGACTGATGACGGACCTGCTGGACACTGTCAGCTCAGCAGCACCGCAGACTGCTACAGTAAGCTACTATAGTAGTATGTATAAAGAAGAAAGAAAAAAAAACAACCACGGGTAGGTGGTATACAATTATGGATGGACTGCCGAGTGCCGACACAGAGGTAGCTACAGCCGTGGACTAACATACTGTGTCTGCTGATAATATAGACTGGATGATAATGAGATGAAATCAATATATATGTATATATAATATCACTAGTACTGCAGCCGGACAAGTATATATTATATATTTATTATGTAATGACTGATGACGGACCTGCTGGACACTGTCAGCTCAGCAGCACCGCAGACTGCTACAGTAAGCTACTATAGTAGTATGTATAAAGAAGAAAGAAAAAAAAAACAACCACGGGTAGGTGGTATACAATTATGGATGGACTGCCGAGTGCCGACACAGAGGTAGCTACAGCCGTGGACTAACGTACTGTGTCTGCTGATAATATAGACTGGATGATAATGAGATGAAATCAATATATATGTATATATAATATCACTAGTACTGCAGCCGGACAGGTATATATTATATATTTATTATGTAATGACTGATGACGGACCTGCTGGACACTGTCAGCTCAGCAGCACCGCAGACTGCTACAGTAAGCTACTATAGTAGTATGTATAAAGAAGAAAGAAAAAAAAAACAACCACGGGTAGGTGGTATACAATTATGGATGGACTGCCGAGTGCCAACACAGAGGTAGCTACAGCCGTGGACTAACGTACTGTGTCTGCTGATAATATAGACTGGATGATAATGAGATGAAATCAATATATATGTATATATAATATCACTAGTACTGCAGCCGGACAGGTATATATTATATATTTATTATGTAATGACTGATGACGGACCTGCTGGACACTGTCAGCTCAGCAGCACCGCAGACTGCTACAGTAAGCTACTATAGTAGTATGTATAAAGAAGAAAGAAAAAAAAAAAACACGGGTAGGTGCTAGGTGGTATACAATATTATATATATATTATATACAATTATATATATATATATATATATAATATATATTAAACTCATAAACTGGTGGTGATTATTAAACTGGTGGTCAGGTCACTGGTCACACTATCAGCAACTTGCAAGTAGTACTCCTGAGTCCTAAGCAGACAATCACAATATATATTATACTGGTGGTCAGTGTGGTCACAAACAATGGCAGTGTGGCTGGCACTCTGGCAGCAAAAGTGTGCACTGTACGTTATATGTACTCCTGAGTCCTGAGTCCTGCTCTCAGACTCTAACTGCTCCCCACTGTCAGTGTCTCCCCCACAAGTCAGATAATACAGTCACACTATCTCTCTCTATCACTTCAGCAAGTACTAGTAGTAGTAGTACTCCTCCTAATGCTCCCCAAATTACTACTGTGTCTCTCTCTGTCTCACTCTCTTCTCGAATCTCTATAAACGGAGAGGACGCCAGACACGTCCTCTCCCTATGAATCTCAATGCACGTGTGAAAAATGGCGGCGACGCGCGGCTCCTTATATAGAATCCGAGTCTCGCGATAGAATCCGAGCCTCGCGAGAATCCGACAGCGTGATGATGACGTTCGGGCGCGCTCGGGTTAACCGAGCAAGGCGGGAAGATCCGAGTCGCTCGGACCCATGTAAAAAAAACTGAAGTTCGGGCGGGTTCGGATTCCGAGGAACCGAACCCGCTCATCTCTAGTTAGGATTAGGGGAAGTATTAAGATTATGTCAATCAGTCTTCTGATTGTTGGTATTTTGTACAGGTTAGTCCTTTCCCAGAAGTAGAGGACTTACCATGCACTTATAATGAAAGCAATTATTATCCATTGCAAAATAAGTCAGAAAGTTATACTGATAATGCCCCTGAGTGAGATACAATTTTATTAATATAGTAGAAGCAAAATTATATTTTCATTTTATTAAGAGAGCAATATTATTTATTAATTATATTAAAGAGGCAATATTAAGTAATTACAGTATTAATTGGGATAAAATGCTTTTAAGATGGACAGGATGAGGAGAGAAGACTAGTACCACCCCTCCCTACAGACCCTTGATTTGCTGCATTTTGCAGCAATTGGGGTGGTGCCTGATGTCACAAGTAACCTGCCCCTGTAGTGGTTAGCTGCATATCCTCTTGAGGCTTCTCCTGGAAAGAAGAAATATAAAGTCTCAAGTACAAGGAATATACTGAAACAGGATGCTGGAAGCACATACTGAAGCAGGTCGCTTAAATATACAGGAATATACTGGAAAGAATGCTGTTTAGCAATGCAGAACCAGGAGTCAAGTCAGTGGTTCTCCAACGCTGTCCTCAGGACCCAGACAATTCCTATTTTCCAGGTCACTGAGCAGGTGCACAGGTGTATTACCAAATGCCACATTTTACAGATCCACAGGTGACCTGTAAAAAACATGACCTGTTTGGGGTCCTGAGGATCGAGTTTGAGAACCACTGCTCTCAGTGAGAAGATGTTCTGGTAATGTACTGCCAGTTCTTCCTGGTTTAAATAGGGCGTACTAATTGCTGATAAACTGAAAAGAACATGCAACTGGAGTTGCTGAGAGCTGGTTTGCAGAGCAGATCATGTGAAACTGTCCAAGTTGGCAGTGGGTATAGTTTAGAATGACGTAAACTGCCAGGAGCAGGACTCCAGCCATATTTCACATAAGTGGCTCTTTCAGGTGGCCAGAAGCACCACCTGATTTAAGGGATCATTCCAACCATTCCACGAGAGTAGGGAAGTATGTTATTAGTTTATTTCTATGCAGAGCTCATTACTTGTTTTGATCTCTAGTTGTGAGCAGTTGACCACATATATTTGTAATGTGCTGACCATTTCCTGCCAAGTTTTGTTTTCCTTCTCACCACAATACTCTATGAAACTAATGGATAGAACTGATACATTTCTCCTTAATCATATTTCAGTCTAATATAAAAGCACTAGCAGTGATTGTGTGAATTACATACATTAGTTTAAGAATATATATTTTTTCCAAATAATAAAGCATTTTGGGCTGGATTTAATGACACCCGAGTTTGGCGGCCGTGCAGGATACCTGCCGAACTCTGACTTTTTTTTAAATGGGCCATGACTTGTAAGTGATTGCCACTTTAAAAAATGTTTGGACCGCATCCCACATGGCGTCATTACATCTGGCCCTTTGTCTTTCATTTTCTTCTGTTAATCCCACTTGGGGATTGTGATAGCAGAAAGAGGATTTTGGTAAATCTTACCGTTACTGGTAATCCACTAGTAAGTGTATAGGGCAAAACCCTTTTTGATCTGTAATTAATTGGCCCCTATGTGCTGTCACATTATTATAGGTATTAGACTAGCTTTTCTTCCATTGATAATAGCTTTTCTTTTCTTGATAAAAAAATATTTTTATTGAAGCAAAAACTGCATGCAAGTTGAAATGAATCAGTCTTAGGGGTCTATTTATCACCATCCGCATCTGATGATGTGGATGACAGGTGATAAACTCGACCCAACTCGAACTGCGATAATTGAATACATTGCATGGATGTATCAATTACCGCATGCAGGGACAGAGCTTGCATTCAAGCTCTGTCCCTACGATGCCTCTCCGCAGCATCATCGGGGTATTTTTCGTAAAAAATACCCTGATGTCCTGCTGCGTTCCCCTCCCGTCACGAATACCCCCACGTGCAAAAGAGCCTCCCCACCCTGGATTTTATACTTACTAGTCCAGGAGCTGGTGTCCGCTGCTCCAGGAGGCTGCCAGGTGCCGGGTCCTTCTGCTGCGCTGTGACCTCCGGTGCTGTAAAGTGTGCTGCCGCTTTGCAGCATCACTTTACTGCTCTGGGGGTCACAGTGCAGCATATGCCTGCCCGGCAGCGCTCACCGGAGCAGCGGACATCACCTCCTGGGGCTGGTAAGTATTTTTTTTTTTTACTTTTTTTTATTTTTTTTCACACTGTGATCAGCTTGTGTGTCCATTGGACACACATAGCTGATCACACTGCTGGGTCCCCGCACAGCTTTCTTTGCCCGGGGGGCAGAGACAGCTGGGCAAAAGTTTGCATATTGCAGTGCTGCCCTGTGATCTCACCAACATGAGCTGGCGAAATTATAACAGGGCTCACAACGGTATTATTTTATAATTATTTTTTTTGTAAATTCGGGCCAGATGGCATTTCCCATTATAAGTATTGGGAATGTGATCTGGGTTACTAAAAAAAAAAAAGACAATTAAAGGATTTGGAGCAGTTTTTCATGAAAACTGCTCCAAAACCCCTTTAATACATTTAAGTGATACTAAAATAATGTGAAAAGGGTGTGAAAACACCCTTTTTCACATTATTTTAGTAAAAATAATGTTAATAAATGTCCCCTTAAGGGTGGTATACAATTAACTAATTACCTCTCCAGGGGCTATCCAAGTAGCCCCCATGATGGCACTTATCGGGGCTTTGTTTTGCCTACCTCAGGCAGGTTATACCAAATTCACGGTAAGCAGGATATTTTTCCACTATTGCAGCTATGAAAACAAATAGGTCCCCCGTGTTTTCGCATGAAAATTGTTTGGACGGAAAAAAATGGCGATAATAAAAATCATGACAACCCCTCGTTCTTCACACCCAAATGTTTTTTTTGCAGCTGATTAGATCCCCCAAAATATCTTAGTTTTACAATAGAGGAAATAGACTTAAAAAAGCAATACAATACAAACATGACCAACAATAACAATGACTAATATATAACACTTTGGTTATCAGGATTAAGGACAACATGACATAAAAAGGGAAAAAAAGATTTACTCTAGAGTATTGCTTTTGATATGCACAGGAAACCGTAATAAGGGTGATTATTATTAAGGAGTGCATACCTGGTAATGTGCCAGATGGTGTTGATGGGGAGAGACTGTTGCTATAGCTCTCCCATAAATGAAAAAAAGGTCCTTGTGGGATAGTTTCGATCCAGTCTATTTTAAAATGGAATATAGTTTACAATGATATTACTAGATAACATGAGGATGTATCCAATTTTGGGGGATTTTTTTGGTTGTTTATTTTGACCGTCATCACTAATAGCTTTCAATAACTTTTTGACTCTGCTGCAAATCCGTTGACTACCCAGCAAACCGTCCCAGAATGGACCATTCTGGAGTGAAAGGATTACAGTTATCCAAACTGGCTTCACTGAGACATTTAACTGCAAGCCAGAAACCGCTTACTGATGAGACAGATAAGAGTGGTTTTAAACATAAGTACAGCTATTGCTACCCGACAACCAATTCCATAGATGACCTAGTCTGGAAGCATGATTGGAGTCTACAATGTTGGGAAAATGTATTACTTCATTATTGATACTTACTCTTTATGCTAATTCGATGGAACTAGTTAAACATCTTTATGTGTTATAGGCCCTACACACTGGCCGACATCAGTCAAAGATATGAACGATCTCGTTCATAAATGAACGAGATACCGTTCATATCTTTGAGTGTGGAGGCTTCAGCGATGAACGATGTGCGGCCCGGCGCTCGTTCATCGCTGGTCCCTCGTCGGCTGTACATGCAGGCCAATATGGACGATCTCGTCCATATTTGCCTGCACTTCAATGCAGCTGGGTGACGGGGGGAGTGAAGAAACTTCACTGCCCCTCCGCCGCCGGGTCGCCCGTTGGCTGTATCCGCAGCTCGGTGGCGGATCGGCCAATGTGTAGGGCCCTTTAGAAGATAATTTTGAATTTACTAACTCTTTCTAAATAAGAAAATAGCAAATGCTATCAAACCATAATATCACCTTGTATATGCCCAATGGCCTGCCTAAATTCAATTTAAAAAACCCAGCATTTTTAAAATTTATTTATTTCTGCAAATATGATGCACATTTTGAGCAAAAAAGATAATTGGCGGAGCTGAGTCGCTAAGAGAACCTTTTTGCCACCATTTGAGCAGCAGTATATGAGGACACATCTGCTATATACTGTTATATACTGCTATATACTGTTTATGAAAGGGCAAAGCTTTTGGAAGTGATTAGTCTCACTGATGCATCACTCTATAGATCTAATGAGGCTCTGACCTCAGGGGCAGAGGCGGATTTAGGGGTCTTACTGCCCCTAGGAACGCCATTATCGGCTGCCCCCCACCCCCCAAAAAAAAGTATAGATAATGCCCCCACGGAATGCTAAGCAGCTCCCAGAATAGATAATGCCCCCACAGAATGCTAAGCAGCACCCAGAATAGATAATGTCCCCACAGAATGCTATGCAGCTCCCAAAATAGATAATGCCCCCACAGATTGCTATGCAGCTCCCAGAATAGATAATGCCCCCACAGAATGCTATGCAGCTCCCAGAATAGATAATGCCCCCACAGTATGCTAACCAGCTTCCAGAATAGATAATGCCCCCACAGAATGCTAAGCAGCTCCCAGAATAGATAATGCCCCCACAGAATGCTATGCAGCTCCCAGAATAGATAATGCCCCCACGGAATGCTAAGCAGCTCCCAGAATAGATAATGCCCCCACAGAATGCTAACCAGCTCCCAGAATAGATAATGCCCCCACAGAATGCTAACCAGCTCCCAGAATAGATAATGCCCCCACAGAATGCTAAGCAGCTCCCAGAATAGATAATGCCCCCACGGAATGCTAAGCAGCTCCCAGAATAGATAATGCCCCCACGGAATGCTAAGCAGCTCCCAGAATAGATAATGCCCCCACAGAATGCTAAGCAGCTCCCAGAATAGATAATGCCCCCACAGAATGCTAAGCAGCTCCCAGAATAGATAATGCCCCCACAGAATGCTAAGCAGCTTCCAGAATAGATAATGCCCCCACAGAATGATAAGCAGCTCCCAGAATAGATAATGCCCCCACAGAATGCTATGCAGCTTCCAGAATAGATAATTCCCCAACGGAATGCTAAGCAGCTCCCAGAATAGATAATGCCCCCATAGAATGGTAAGCAGCTCCCAGATGCTGCCCTAACTTTCTGCCACTACACTGTTTGTTTTTTTAACAGTTCCCAGCATGTACTACACAGAACAGAGAGACACTGAAATTGTGTTCACTGCTGCTCAGTCAGGTGACTGTTCCCGCCTGAACCTCATGCCCTTGCTTATATTCAGTGGAGATGAAGTCACCCTGCACTGTGAACGGCCATACTCCTGACCCCTGCCGCCCATGACACTAACCTTGCAGCCCACGTAGTCCGTCCCCTGACACTCGGCACTCTCATCAATTAGACCTTGTTGCAGGCGGACACTGATTCCGGATGGAGCGCCCGATGGGAAGATCATGTGACACTTATGTTAGTGAAGGGTCGACCGTGTCACAGTCACATAATCTTCCCATCGTGTGGTCCGTCCGGAATCAGGGTCTGCCTGCAACAAGGTCTAATTGGTGAGAGTGCCGGGTGTCAGGGGACTTCAAGTCCCGGGCGGAAGGTCGTCTCTTGCCAGTTGGACCACACGAAACTTTAAGTTTAGGGAGAACACTGTGCTGTGCTACCCCCAGGAGGTACCGCCCCTGGGCACATGCCTCACGTACCTTGTGGGGAAATCTGGCACTGCTCAGGGGCTACTGCAAAACATTTTAAACTGTGCAAAGCAGTTACAGTAGTGCTCAGATAACAAATGTGGTACCTTTCCTCTGTGTTTTTTTGGGGGGAAATTATGATGTCAAATTAACCAAACTATTTAATAAAAAAAAAAAAAAAACATTTTAAGTACATGTTTTCTTTTAACTGTCCTTATAATTTGAGATTATTTAATTTACAATAAAGTAGGCAATATAGTTTTTTTCATGAGGCATTTAGAGGTCTGCCTCCTGATGAGGACAGCATTCATGTTATGTAGGTTCTGTCTGTGTATACGTATATACACATAAATACCGTTTGCATGATTTGCTTGTAGATCTGTGTGAAGATGATGGAGTGGAGCCTTATACAGAACTTGTTGCGGAAGGCCAGCCAATTTATGTTACCTGTCCACTTCTCGACTCAGAAGACAAAACAAGCAATTTCAGTGTAACCTGGTTAAAAAATGGCTCACAGACAGAAATCACCTCAGACATACAAATGAGAGTTCACCAGGATCAAAATTACCTTAAGTTTATCCCTGCAAGGCTGGATGATACAGGCTACTACGCATGTGTGCTCAGGTAAGACTGCCATCCAGTGGTGGCTCCAGACGTGGGGCTGCAGCACTGTCCAAAATTCAAATAAGGGTTCCACACCAACTGGCAGTGCGTTCCGGTCAGAATTTGGAGAGGCCTCACCTCTGGAGCTGCCAAGAGTTCCCATCTTATCAGTGATCAGTGTCATGTGCAGTTAGTTCTTGGAATAGTTTAAATCAGTTGTGGTACATCATGTTACATACAATGCTACTTTAGTGTTAATAAACTCTGCAGAAATAGCCCAATATGTCTGTTAAGCAGACAAAAGCAATATAGCTCTTATTTAAAAAAGAAAGCCAAAGTTTGCATTGCTCGCACCTGATGGCCTGTAGGGGCCATTTGTTTGCTGAGTGGTGTGGGTTCGTGATGAAGTGATGGGACGTGAACGTTGTAAACTTGTATGTATACAAATCGCAAATGAATACTCAAATATGATTGTATATGGGGTTCTTGGACAGCTTCTCCCTATTATATTGCTGCTGGAGGTGAGGCCTTGTCTGCTGATGGGCTGGCACCTAGCGAGATGGCACAGTAATATTATATATTTTTTTATTTATTCCTATTCTTATTATTATTATATATTATTATTATTATTATTATTATTATTGTTGTATTATTATAGGATTATTTTCTTATGTACTTGGCAGATGTTTGTGCATTATCATGTCCTACAGACTCCTGACTTTCGCTGTCATTGTATAACCAATGTAATATTTTCTTGACATAGCACTGGCTATATCTTGTTTCTCTTACGTCCTAGAGGATGCTGGGGTCCATTTTAGTACCATGGGGTATAGACGGTTCCGCAGGAGCCTTCGGCACTTTAAGACTTTTCAACAGTGTGAACTGGCTCCTCCCTCTATGCCCCTCCTCCAGACCTCAGTTTAGAAAATGTGCCCAGGAGACTGGATGCACACTAGTGGAGCTCTACTGGAAAAAGACTTTCTTAGGTTTTTTATTTTACAGGGATGCTGCTGGCAACAGCTTCCCTGCTTTGTGGGACTTAGGGGGGGAGTAGGAACCAGCTTCTCAATTAGTTAATGGTTCTGCTTCCGCTGACAGGACACCATTAGCTCCTGAATGGTACTGAACACAGCCCAAGCCTGGCCAGCGTTCACTCCCATAGCACTGCCGCCACCCCCTAACAGAGCCAGAAGTCAGAAGGCTGGTGAGTAGATTACCGGAGTCCTGCAGAGAGGGGATCCTCCGGTCACCGTTGGTGGCATACAGGTACACGTGCAAGTGGGACACTGCGCGCTATGTCTCTCAGCACAAGGGTGCAGAGCGCGCAGGGGGGAGGGGGGGGGGGGTGCGCTCTGAGGGCATGTTTTAAAACCTTACTCTCACTGGCAAAAAGGGTACATACATGTACAGCTGCTGATGTGCCATCCCCAGCCAGTATAAATATTACATTGCTGAGGCTGAAGGGCGGGGCTTCTCCTCAGACTTGCCAGAACACTCACTGGGTGCAATTTTCTCCTGCAGAAACTCCAGTGTGAAGCTCCTGAACACTGTTTCTCCTCATGACAACGCTTATACAAGTACAGGGTGTTATAGAAGGGGCAGAGAGTGTTCATTATAATTAGGTCTGTGGGCCTATTATTGGAATATGTGCTGTAAGTGGGTAATATTTCCACAATTCACAATAAGGTGCAGTGTGTGGACTAGCATATCCCTCTGTGTCTCTCTGACAGACTTTAGTGTGGGTCTGTCCCCAATAGCTCCCCTGTGTGATAGGGGTGTGTGTGTGTGTGTCAGAGGCGTAACTAGGGCAGGGTGAGTGGGGCACGTGCCCTGGGCGCCTTGCCAGTCCCAGCAGAGGGGGGTGCCGCCGTCGGCCAGGGCATCATGCCCCACTCGCCCCGTCACGCTGCAATGTGAGGGGAGGAGAGTGCAGCGTCTCTCCTGCCCCTCAATGTCCTTACTGCCGCTGCTGCACAGCGCTGCCAGCAGCGCTGCATGTGTGGCTGGGCTCTGGCGGCGTTAGCCAATTAGAGCTTGCGGACCGACTCCTGATTGGCTGCCGGTCCGCGAGCTCTGATTGGCTAACGTTGAAGGGCAGGAGAGGCGCTGCGCTCTCCTCCCCTCACATAGCAGAGGGAAGGAAGCGGTGAGTGACAGGAGGGGGGGGGGGGGGGGAGTCTTATATATGGCACTGTGGGGCATGTATCTGGCACTGTGGGGCATGTATCTGGCACTGTGGGGCATGTAACTGGCACTGTGGGGCATTATATCTGGCACTGTGTGGGGCATGTATGGCACTGTGGGGCTTGTAACTGGCACTGTGGGGCATTGTAACTGGCACTGTGGGGCATTGTAACTGGCACTGTGGGGCAATGTAACTGGCACTGTGGGGCATTGTGTCTGGCACTGTGGGGCATTGTGTCTGGCACTGTGGGACATTGTGTCTGGCACTGTGGGGCATTGTGTCTGGCACTGTGGGGCAATGTAACTGGCACTGTGGGGCAATGTATCTGGCACTGTGGGGCATTGTATCTTGCACTGTGGGGCGCTGTATCTGGCACTGTGGGGCGCTGTATCTGTCACTGTGGATCTGACACTGTGGGGCACTGTGTATCTGGCACTGTGGGGCAATTGTGTATCTGGCACTGTGTAAAAAGGGGACTCCGCATGCGTATTGTGCAAAAATTTAATGAAGGTGTGCTGAGAGACGGCACAAGGGATAGGTGATAGTCATGTTGACATGCCCCATTTTCAGTGGCCACACCTCTTCTGGTCCGTGGTCACGCCCATTTTTTGGGGGCGCACGCACATACTTCTTTTGGTGTGTGGTTGTTGTTTTTTTTTGGGGGGGGGCGCCACTCTACATCTTGCCCTGGGCTCCGAAAACCCTAGTTACGCCTCTGTTGTGTGTACAAGTGTGTAACATGTCAGACATTGGGGAGGGTTCTTCCCAGGAAGAACCCATTTTAGATGCACAAGAGGGTAATGTGGCGGCCCTTCCCTCTCAGAAGGAGCCGGAGTGGGTGAGAATGTTGCAAAAGAATATGTCAATGCTTGCAAAGAAATTCTCAGAGTCTGAACAACAGACTAAATATTGGAGGCAGTCTGTGGAGGATGCATGGTTTACTGACCCCCTCCATATCATCCACTCTGGTCCCATCCAGTTCCCAGAAAAGGTCTCTGGCCCAGATAATGCAAGGGGACACAGACACAGATTCCGACTCTGGCGTCAACACTGGGGATTTGAGAGGGGAGGAGATTTGCTACAAAGGAAGTGTTGGAGTTTCCTGAAACAACACTTGTCCCAGAGGAAAAGGATTATTTTAAATTAAATAAAAAGCAGGTTGTGAATTTTCCTCCTTCAAAGGATTTGAATGCATTCTTTGAAGAATCCTGGGCTAACCCTGAGAAGAAATTTACCCTTCCCAGAAGGATACATGTAGCGTACCCTTTCCCTGAGGAAGACAGGCACAAATGGGAGACACCCCCAATGATAGACACCTCAGTTTCTCGGCTGTCTAAGAAAATAGTTTTGCCTGCCCCTGGTTCAGCCTCTGTGAAAGATCCAGCTGACCGTAAATTAGAAACAACCCTAAAATCCATATATACGGCTAACGGAACGGTGCTCAGGCCCACCATTGCTTGTGCGTGGGTAGGTAACGCTGTGGAAAAATGGTCTGACAACTTGCTTGTTAACATAGACACAGTTGACAGGGATGAAATAGTCCTAACTCTCGGCCATATCAAAGATGCTGCAGGTTACTTAGTTGAAGATATGAAGGATATTGGGTTGCTGAGTTCAAGATCCTCCGCTATGGCGATTTCAGCCCGCAGGGTGCTGTGGATCCGCCAATGGAATGCTGATGCGGAATCAAAAAAGAATATTTAGGCGCTTCCTTACAATGGAGAAGCCCTCTTTGGAGACAAGCTGGATGCCATGATTTCAACAACTACATCAGGCAAGTCAGCATTTCTGCCTTCCGCAGCTGCTCCACCTAGGAAAGGATTTCATTCTCATACGATGCAATCCTTTCAGCCCAACAAGTCCAGAAAGGTAAAGGGTACCCCCTTCTTCGCAGGAAGAGGGCGAGGAAGAGGTAAAAATCTACAACAACATCAGGCTCACAGGCGCAGAAGTCAACAGCTACTTCTGCTAAAACCTCAGCATGACGCTAGGGCTCCCCTGCGGGAGTACAATCGGGTGGGGGCATATCTACTGTCTTACAGCCAGGTCTGGGTTCACTCAGATCTGGATCCTTGGGTATTGCAGATAGTATCCCATGGGTACAAATTAGAATTTCAGGACCTTCCCCCATGCCGATTTTTCAAATCAGCCTTACCAGCTTCTGTTCAGGACAGAGCAAAAAGTGCTGAACGCAATACAGAAATTATGTCAACACAACGTAATTTCCTTAGTTCCTGTGTCACAACAGGAAAAAGGGTTTTATTCAAGCCTGTTTGTAGTGCTAAAAACCGGATGGCTCGGTCAGACCGATTTTAAACCTAAAGACTCTGAACCTTTATTTGAAAAAGTTCAAATTCAAGATGGAATCCCTGAGAGCGGTGATCTCCAGCTTGGAGGAAAAGGAATTTCTGGTATCGATGGACATCAAAGATGCTTATTTACATGTTCCCATCTACCCGCTGCATCAGGCATATCTGAGGTTTGCGGTGTAGGACTGCCACTACCAGTTCCAAATATTGCCTTTCGGGCTCTCCACGGCTCCAAGAATATTCACCAAGGTGATGGCGGAGATGATGGTGCTTCGCAAGAAATGAGTCAAAGTCATCCCATACTTGGACGATCTCCTCATAAAAGTGAGATCCAGGGAGAAACTAGTGCAGAACATTGTACTTTCCCTGACGGTGCTTCAACAGCACGGTTGGATCATAAACCTTCCAAAATCACAATTGGAACCCACAATGAGGTTATCATTTCTGGGAATGATATTGGACACGGAAGCACAGAAAGTATTCCTACTGGTAGAAAAGGCTCTGGAGATCCAGAGGATGGTCAAACAAGTTTTAAAACCAGCACGCGTATCGATTCATCAGTGCATCCGCCTGCTGAAGAAGATGGTAGCAGCCTACGAGGCTCTACAATTTGGACGATTCCACGCCAGGGTGTTCCAATGGGACCTACTGGACAAGTGGTCCGGATCGCACCTACACATGCATCGGAGGATAATCTTGTCAACAAAAGCCAGTATTTCACTCTTTTGGTGGCTTCAAAGTTCTCACCTCCTGGAGGGACGCAGGTTCGGGATTCAGACTTGGATCCTGGTGACCACAGATGCAAGCCTCCGAGGTTGGGGAGCAGTCACGCAAGGGGAAAGCTTCCAATGATGATGGTCAAGTCAAGAAGTACTCCTTCACATAAACATTCTGGAATTGAGAGCTGTGTACAACAGCCTTCATCAAGCGGCACACCTTCTTCAAGATCGTCCATACCAGATCCAGTCAGACAATGTAACGGCAGTAACTTACATAAACCGCCAGGGTGGAACAAAAAGCAGAGCGGCAATGGCAGAAGTGACAAAGATACTCCTCTAGGCAGAAAGACATGCTAAAGCTCTGTTGGCAATTTTCATTCCGGGAGTGGACAACTGGGAAGCAGACTTCCTCAGCAGACACGGTCTCCATCCAGGAGAATGGGGCCTCCACCCAGAAGTCTTTGCAGAGGTAGCAGATCTTTGGGGCGTTCCTCAAGTAGATATGATGGCATCACGTCTCAACAAGAAGCTTCAGAAATATTGTTCCAGGTCGAGAGACCCACAAGCAATAGCAATGGATGCACTGGTGACCCAGTGGGTGTTTCAGTCGGTGTATCTGTTCCCTCCACTTCCACTAATACCAAAAGTTCTCAAGATCATCAGAAGAACAAGGGTTCGAGCAATTCTCATTGCTCCAGTCTGGCTAAGGAGGGCTTGGTATCCAGATCTTCAGGAGTTATTATTGGAAGATCCTCAGCCTCTTCGCGAGGAACTGCTTCAGCGGGGGACGTTTGTTTATCAAGACTTACCGCGGCTGCGTTTGAAGGCACGGCTGTTGAGCGCGAGATCCTAGCCCTTAAGGGTATTTCCAATGAAGTCATTCCCACACTTATTCTGGCCAGGAAAGGGGTAACGTCCAAACATTACCATCGTATTTGGAGAAAATATGTATCTTGGTGTGAATCCAAGAAGTCTCCTTAGGTGAAGTTTAAATTAGGACGTCTTCTCCTATTTCTACAGGCGGGTGTGGATGTTGGCTTGAGATTAGGGTCTATCAAGGTCCAAATTTCGTCTGTGTCCATTTTCTTTCAGAAACAGTTGGCTTCCCTTCCTGAGGTCCAGACGTTCGTGAAGGGGGTTCTGCACATCCAACCTCCCTTTGTGCCTCCTGCGGCGCCATGGGATCTTAATGTGGTGTTGCAGTTCCTTAAATCGGACTGGTTTGAGCCTCTACAAGAGGTAGAGTTGAAGTTTCTCACTTGGAAAGTGGTCATGCTGTTGGCCTTGGTCTCTGGCAGACGAGTGTCTGAATTAGGGGCTCTGTCACACAAGAGTCCTTATTTGATTTTTCATGAAGATAGAGCTGAACTGCGGACACGTCAGCATTTTCTTCCAAAGGTTGTGTCTTATTTCCATATCAACCAACCTGTGGTGGTGCCAGTGGCTTCTGACACCTCAGCCGTTTCAAAAGTTCTTGGATGTCGTCAGAGCGTTGAGGACTTATGTTGCAAGAACGGCTCGGATAAGGAAAACAGAACCTTTGTTTGTCCTCTATGACCCAAACAAGATTGGGGATCCTGCTTCTAAGCAGACTATTGCGCACTGGATCCAAGGTACCATTCAGCACGCTTATTCCATGGCAGGATTGCAGTTACCGAGTTCGGTAAAGGTCCACTCTACAAGGAAAGTGGGTTCTTCCTGGGCGGCTGCCCAGGGTGTCTCGGTGTTGCAAATTTGCAGAGCAGCTACTTGGTCAGGGGCAAACACGTTTACTAAGTTTTACAGGTTTGACACCTTGGCTGCTGACGACCTTCAGTTTGGTCAGTCAGTTCTACAGGAACATTATCACTTTCCCGCCTGTACTGGGATCTTTGGTACATCCCCATGGTACTAAAATGGACCCCAACATCCTCTAGGACGTAAGGGAAAATAGGATTTCAATTACCTACCGGTAAATACTTTTCTCGTAATCCGTAGAGGATGCTGGGCGCCTGCCCAGTGCTCATTTTTCCTGCAGAATTACGTTTTGTCTTTTTACACAGGTTCTCATGTGTTAAGATGTTTTGCAGCTGTTGCTGTTACATTATGCATGCACATTAGCATGGGTTATGTTAAAGGCCATGTTTGGCAACATGTTTTTGGTATGGTGTGAGCTGGTGTGAATCTCGCCACCAGTTTAATGTAAATTTTTCTCTCGAAGTTGTCCGTCTCCTCGGGCACAGTTCCTATACTGAGGTCTGGAGGAGGGGCATAGAGGGAGGAGCCCGTTCACACTGTTGAAAAGTCTTAAAGTGCCGAAGGCTCCTGCGGAACCGTCTATACCCCATGGTACTAAAATGGACCCCAGCATCCTCTACGGATTACGAGAAAAGGATTTATCGGTAGGTAATTAAAATCCTATTTTTTTTTCTTCTATTCTTTGGGTTGTAGTTTTTGGTTCAGTGGGTTGTGGGTGGGTTAATACTTGATGTTTATTGACGTTCATATGAAAAGTTTAATGTACAGTATTGACTAAATAAAAAATAAGTCAAAATATTTTTTTCTTTCACTAAATACAAATTGGATTAAGTAAATATTGCATACTACCTGAAGGAGGGTATCCCATTAGCTACGAACAAACATTGGGAGTGGAAAAAGGACGTTTTTCGTGATTTTTCCCAATGTTACTCTGATATTTTCTCCCAAAAACACAGAGGTTCAGTGAAACCTGTGTGTTTTTGCCGGCTGCAGCCCATGTTTCGCATGAAGGCCAGAGGCAGGAGAAACAAAATCCCCGATAAACTGCGGCCTCCACAGAGTTATCTGGGCTAATTGGACAGCCCACAGCGAGACAAATACCCGCGGTAAATTTACCACAGGTAATTGGATAACCGCCGAAGTCTCAATTATCAATCAGAAATAAAGCAAGCCAATACATAACAGTTATAAAAATGACACAATTTCTAAACCTAACCCATCTAAAGAAATGCTGACAAATACCGACTCCATTGTTGCTTGATAAGAAAACACGGTAGGGGGGATCGTGGCTTGGTGGCCATTGGAAGTGGATGTGGGACTTCAGAGCTCCTGACTACCTGCCTCAATTTCCTAGTCTCTGTCCTCCCTGCGCTATCCTCCCTGGTCCTGCAGCATCTACAGCCGGTCTGGCAGCGATCACCTGTCAGTGGATCGAGTCGGAGGAGCCGGAAAAGGCTGTTAGCCCCTCTGCTAGCTGTGGCCCACTCCCCCAGAATCAGACCGGGGACTCGATTGCGGGCGCCTCCCAGCACTTGGTGAGAGCCGGATCGCGGTGGAGCCATCACAGTGCGGCCCCTGTCTGTGTGTGCCCCTCTCCTGGTGCTCTCCCCTGCCGCCAGAACAACTCCTTACGGCTCCGCTGAGATGCATCACGGAGAAGCAGCGTCACCGGGTCTCCTCTCAGTGCAGCTCCCACCTGTGTGCGCCCCTCTCCTATCACTCTCCTCCCGCTGGGACGTGCCGCGGAGGTGCAGTGACGCCTGCTTTTTTGAATCCTTGTCTCCAGGGACCCAGTGGATACTACAATAGGTGCAGAGGGAATAGGGGGCTACTGGCTGGTCCGTGGCCTCATTGAGGGACACCAATCTACCCGCCCCTTCTACCTGTAATTGCCTCTTATTGTCTCCAGTGGGGTGCTGTACTGGGGACCTAGAACTGGTATTTCCCCCTGCCCCTTTTTGTTTTTGTATACTATTTCTCACTCAGGAGTATATTACACCTGGCACAGCACACTATCAGGTGAAGAACTTCCATCCCCTTTCTGTAATCATATAGCACCACGCAGCCCCAGGGGCCTGAT
Source organism: Pseudophryne corroboree (assembly GCF_028390025.1). NCBI lineage: Eukaryota > Metazoa > Chordata > Amphibia > Anura > Myobatrachidae > Pseudophryne > Pseudophryne corroboree. Next base: position 408,950,033 of record NC_086445.1, on the reverse strand, counting down.
ATCTGACTTTCCTTCACTGTCCAGTCCAGCAAGTTTACTTTGTAGTGATTTACCTCTGCTGCCTGGATTCTGGACTCCTCAGTCCCTCTAGGTAATTTATTTGATTGTGTATCTCTGCTATTTGACAATATTACTGTGTGCCCGCTCTCAGTACTCCTTCTTTGCCGCGCTGTCTTTTTCTAATAATGCAGCCCTGACCACCTTATTTCCCAACCCAGAGCTTACTTCTCAATCAGTGGGTAATCTAATGATACTCTTCTACTGCCTATAACTACTAAATACAAAAAATATATATATGGCACCGAAAGTTACAAAAAAGGGGCCTCAGGAAATCTCACACCACTTCCTTCGTCAAGGAAAGCAGCCCTCACCTCAATCTCCTACCAGCCCATTCCAGCCATCAGAGATGGACCAATCATCGTCACCTGCTACTAGAGGTGAAATTCAGAACCTTCAGGCTCTTATACTGGACCTTAAAGAATCTTTTACCTCTGCTCTGCAAAAGGCTGTGGGTGAACTCAAAGCGGACATGACGGAACTTTCATCCCGTACCACTTCTCTTGAAACCCAAGTGGAAAAGGTTCAGGAGGTCCAAGAACATATTGGCAATGACCTGCACTATTTCTACACTGAACTGGATCTCCTTCGGGACAAAAACAAAAATTTGGAAAAACGGGAGACATTTAACAACCTTCGTGTTCACAACGTTCCAGAGACAGTGGCCCCCAGTGATCTTGAACTCTACCTCCTTCGATTGTTTACCTACCTTCTCCCATCTGAGGATGCCTCTGCTTTCAAAATTGAGAGGGCCCACAGAGCCCTACGGCCCAAACCGAGGGACACTGAACCCCCCAGAGATGTGATCCTTAAATTGCTTTTATTCAAGATTAGAGATGAGCGGGTTCGGTTCCTCGAGACTCGAAACCCCCCGAACTTCACCCATTTTACACGGTTCCGAGGCAGGCTCGGATCTTCCCGCCTTGCACGGTTAACCAGAACGCGCCCTAACGTCATCTTCCCGCTGTCGGATTCTCACGAGATTCGTATTCTATATAAGGAGCTGCGCGTCGCCGCCATTTTCACTCGTGCATTGGAGACGATAGCGAGAGGACATGGCTGCATTCTCTCAGTTTCTGTGTTCAGTGTGCTGCAAAAATCTGTGCTCATTGTGCTGCAAATATCTGTGCTCAGTGTGCTGCAAATATCTACGTTCTCTGCCTGAAAACGCTCCATATGTGTGCTGCATTGTAGTTGTGCGCAGTATATAGTAGGAGGACAGTGCAGAATTTTGCTGACCACCAGTATATATATATATATATATATATATATATAGCAGTACGGTACAATAGTCCATTGCTCTGCCTCTGTGTCGTCAAGTATACAATCCATATGTGTGCTGCATTGTAGTTGTGTGCAGTATATAGTAGAAGGACAGTGCAGAATTTTGCTGACCACCAGTATATATATAGCAGTATGGTACACATTGCTCTACCTCTGTGTCGTCAAGTATACTATCCATATCTGTGCTGCATTGTAGTTGTGCGCAGTATTATAGTAGGAGGACAGTGCAGAATTTTGCTGACCACCAGTATATATATATATATATATATATATATATATATATTTATCTCTGCATCATGTGCTGTTTGGGGACTATTTTTTTAAGTGCCATCCTGTCTGACACTGCAGTGCCACTCCTAGATGGCAAAACGAAAGGGGAGAAAGACTCTATGTTGGGGCACTCTTATCTGAAACATCAAACTTCAGATAAGAGTGCCCCAACATAGAGTCTTTCTCCCCTTTCGTTTTGCTGTCAAAATTTACTGACTCTGGGAGCACCACCGACGTGGAATTGGTCCAGTACATTCTATGTACATTATTAGTTTAAAGTCGGTCACAGACTTAGATCTAATCTTGGTCATATGTCTGTTAGAAGAAACCTGTTGCGGAACTATCCCCTCTAGTTAAACCACTCCTAGATGGGCCAGGTGTTTGTGTCGGCCACTTGGGTCGCTTAGCTTAGCCATCCAGCGACCTTGGTGCACCTCTTTTTTTCTTTGCATCATGTGCTGTTTGGGGACTATTTTTTTAAGTGCCATCCTGTCTGACACTGCAGTGCCACTCCTAGATGGGCCAGGTGTTTGTGTCGGCCACTTGGGTCGCTTAGCTTAGCCATCCAGCGACCTTGGTGCACCTCTTTTTTTCTTTGCATCATGTGCTGTTTGGGGACTATTTTTTAAGGGCCATCCTGTCTGACACTGCAGTGCCACTCCTAGATGGGCCAGGTGTTTGTGTCGGCCACTTGGGTCGCTTAGCTTAGCCATCCAGCGACCTTGGTGCACCTCTTTTTTTCTTTGCATCATGTGCTGTTTGGGGACTATTTTTTAAGGGCCATCCTGTCTGACACTGCAGTGCCACTCCTAGATGGGCCAGGTGTTTGTGTCGGCCACTTGGGTCGCTTAGCTTAGCCATCCAGCGACCTTGGTGCACCTCTTTTTTTCTTTGCATCATGTGCTGTTTGGGGACTATTTTTTTTAAGTGCCATCCTGTCTGACACTGCAGTGCCACTCCTAGATGGGCCAGGTGTTTGGGTCGGCCACTTGGGTCGCTTAGCTTAGCCATCCAGCGACCTTGGTGCACCTCTTTTTTTTTTTGCATCATGTGCTGTTTGGGGACTATTTTTTTTAAGTGCCATCCTGTCTGACACTGCAGTGCCACTCCTAGATGGGCCAGGTGTTTGTGTCGGCCACTTGGGTCGCTTAGCTTAGCCATCCAGCGACCTTGGTGCACCTCTTTTTTTTTTTTGCATCATGTGCTGTTTGGGGACTATTTTTTTTAAGTGCCATCCTGTCTGACACTGCAGTGCCACTCCTAGATGGGCCAGGTGTTTGTGTCGGCCACTTGGGTCGCTTAGCTTAGTCATACAGCGACCCCGGTGCAAATTTTAGGACTAAAAATAATATTGTGAGGTGCGAGGTGTTCAGAATAGACTGGAAATGAGTGGAAATTATGGTTATTGAGGTTAATAATACTATGGGATCAAAATGACCCCCAAATTCTATGATTTAAGCTGTTTTTGAGGGTTTTTTATAAAAAAAAACACCCAAATCCAAAACACACCCGAATCCGACAAAAAAAATTTAAGGGAGGTTTTGCCAAAACGCGTCCAAATCCAAAACACGGCCACGGAACCGAATCCAAAACCAAAACACAAAACCCGAAAAATTTTCGGTGCACATCACTATTCAAGATTAAGAACCAGATCACTACAGCCAGTAGATCCTCTTCCTGTATTCTGTTTGAGGGTTCGAAGCTCCAAATCTTCCAGGACCTACCCCCCTCTATTGTAGCGAAGCGCAGGGATCTGCGCTCGGTGACTACACTGCTGAGAGAACATGGATATAAATACAAATGGGGATTTCCGTTCCGCCTTCAAGTCTAGATTATTATATAAAAAACCCCGAATAAGAAAAAGATCTTCGCAAACTGAACCTCAACTCTTCCTCCGGTCCGTCCTGCCTCGATGCTCGTTGTCAGGACTTTGTACCCTGAAACATTTTCTTTATAGATCTATTTATTTATTTTCCGTTATCTCCTATTATAGGTTGTGCGTTATGTCATGAACCACAATCTGACATTGAACCTTTGATATGTACAGTAGGTATTATGTTTACTCACACATTATGTTCTGACCTGTTCCTGTTGCCCACCACTCATATCATTCTAAGGTGATGCATATTTGGTAGCCGATAATACCCACTTTCTTATTAGGTGCAATGTAGCATAATTGTTCTAGGTGGGAAATGTTGTATCTCTTTTTTTTTTTCTCTCTACCCACAACCATGCCGTTTACTTGTCTCACCATCACTAAGGGCCTTAACACCCGACAGAAGCGCTCCCACTTGTTCCATTCCTTAAAAGGTCTTTGCGGCGATTGTGTTTTTCTTCAGGAAACCCACCTCAAGTCATGGAATCATCCCTCGTTGGCTTCCAAACACTACCCGAAAGTATACTACTCTAACAATATTTCTAAATGGAATGGTGTAGCCATACTGCTCCAATCCACCTTTCTTTTCGTTCACTCTGACTCCAAAAGTGACCCCGAGGGTTGATTTCTTATTCTCAAGAGCAAGTTGGGACATGAGGAGGTGACCCTAGCCAACATTTATGCCCTTAATTCGGGCCACTCCCAATTTTTCAAATAGTTTTTTTTTTCATATCCTCTCTGAATTTAGAAGTGGTAAAACGCTCTTGGGTGGGGATTTCAAAACAGTCCAACTTCCCTCGCTAGACAAATCTGGTACTCATAATGATGGGTCTCAAATCCCTGGCTCAGCAGCTCTCCGTAAACATATGGCCGAGGCTGGTCTATTTGACATCTGGAGATTCCGCAATCCCTCAGTAAGGGACTATACTTTCTACTCTAATCCCCATGGCACCTACTCTCGCATTGATCTCTTTCTTGGCTGCGCTTCCTTTTCTCAGACAGCGACTCACTCCTCTATTTCTCTTAATTCATTGTCTGACCACTCCATTCTAGAAGCTACTTTTGGGCTCCTGGTGTCCACCTCAGGTAGGCCCTCCTGGAGACTAAATGAAACCCTCCTAAAACTTCCTCAGTTTCAGGATATGGTGAAGAAATGCTTGCTGGAATACTTTCTTCTTAACTACTCTGAGGATACCCCTGTCCCCACGGTTTGGGAGGCACATAAGTCAGTGATTAGAGGCCATATTATCCAATTTGCCTCCCGCCGCAAAAAGTCTCAGGAAGCGATGATAGCGACTCTTAACTCAACCATTGCTTCCCTAGACCGAGAGCATAAGAGAACAATGTCCCAAAAAATTCTGCCCAACTCTCTCAAAAACGGGCAGAATTACAAGTGCTTCTAGCTGAACGAATTGAGAGGAGTCTCAGATGGGCCAATCAAATGTTTTATGATAAAAGTAATAAAGCACACACCTTACTAGCCCGTAGACTTAGATCAAAACGAGCATAACAGATTATCTCTGGGATCAAGGGCCCCCCGGTGCTATGTTTTATATTCCTAAAGATATTAGTGGTGCATTTGCTCATTACTATAAAGCTTTATATAACGTATCTACGGGCCTTGGGTGTCGATATCACCGAGAAGGAACTCGCTTTAGCCCTTAAATCACAGAAACCGTTGAAGGCCCCCGGCCCTGACGGTCTTACTATGTCCTATTATAAATCATTTCTACAGAAACTCTCTCCCCAGTTGATTCGTCTGTTCAATTCCATTCTACAGGATGCCTCTTTTCATCCTGATTCTACGGCCTCCAGAATTATCGTCATTCCCAAACCTGGGAAAGACTCCTCACTTTGCGCTAGCTATCGTCCCATTTCTTTGATCAACACAGACCTTAAACTCTTCGCCAAAATTTTGACCACTAGGTTGAATGGAGTGCTATCCTCTTTAATACACCCTGACCAAGTGGGCTTTATCCCTCAGCGCCAGGCCTCAGAGAACACTAGACGAACTATAGATTTAATATATTACTTGACGACCCTTAGGATTCCATCAGTAGTTTTAGCCTTAGACGCAGAAAAGGCGTTTGACCGCCTGTTATGGCCCTTTATGTTTGTCACACTAGCTACAGTGGGTATCACAGGGAAATTTATGTAGGCCATACAAGCTCTATATTCTCATATTTCTTCTACAGTAATGACGAATGGTTTACACTCATCATGTTTTGTTCTGAGAAACGGGACAAGGCAGGGATGCCCACTCTCCCCTCTTCTCTTTGCCATTTTGCATTGAGCCACTGGCAGCTAGAATTAGAGCTAACTCTGATATTAAGGGTGTCAACATGGGGGATGAAAATATAAAGTGTCTATCTTTGCAGACGATATTCTCCTCATTTTGACTAATTCCTTACTGTCGTTCCCCAATCTTCAATCTGAACTACGAACGTATGGCTCCCTTTCTGGGTACAAAGTCAATAGCTCTAAGTCTGAAGCCATGGCTCTTTGTGTCCCTTCACAACAACTCTCTGCGCTCACTACTGCCTTTCCTTTTATTTGGCGTCCCTCAGCGATTCAATACCTTGGCATTTCCATCACTAAGTCATACTCTTCACTATACCAAGCAAACTATTCCCCCATGCTTAAAACATTGATGAAAGACTTATCACATTGGCACTCCCTCTTTATATCTTGGTTTGGTAGAATTAATACAGTTAAAATGAATCTCCTTCCTAGACTGCTGTACCTTTTCCAGACCTTACCCATACCCATTCTGATCTTGGCTTTGGACTCTATGCAAGCCCTCTGCAATCGCTTCATCTGGGCACAGGGTAAACCTCGTATTCATAGAACCATTCTGGCTAAGCCTGTCCCGAATGGTGGACTGGGTCTACCAATACTCTGCTCTTATTATTATGCTGCCCAGCTGAATCATATTGTATCATGGCACTCTGAACCTGGCCGCAAACGATGGGTGGATTTAGAAAATTCCACATTGCAGGGGGGACAGGTAGACGACATAGTTTGGACCAGCCTCGGCCTGTGCGATCCCGACCATACGTTTTACTCTTAAAATATGGGACAAACTTCGTCCCTCTTGGATTTGGCTCAATTTCCCTCACCTATGTCCCGTATTTGGGAGCATCCCCGATTTCCTCCGGGATCAGATGGACATTTGGCTTCCTTCTGGCGGAATCTACATATTACCAGATTTAAACATGTAAAGGGCCAATTTGCTCCATCCTCGTTTGCGGACTTAAAAGCTACGCACTCAATCCCTGCCTCTCGCCACTTTCAATACAACCAAATTATGAGCTTCGTCAACTCGCAATTCCCCTCTAGTAAGCTTCATATGCAGTCTCCCTTTGAACGCCTCTGTTGCTACTCAATAGGTCGCAAAGGTAATTATTCGGTTATTTACCATTCCGTCCTGGCCCCAGACCCTCCTGACCGTGAACCCCACGAACTAGCATTGGAGTCGGATCTCCCGTCCAATTTTGACAGAGAGAATTGACCCACCATTAGGACTAGAATCGCCAAAGCCTCCATTAGCATAACTATCAGAGAGACGTGTTACAAAGTATACAATAGGTGGTATATGGTACCCTCCAAGCTCCACGCCATTTTTCCTTTGACCTCAAATCTTTGCTGGAGAAATTGTGGTGAGGTTGGTTCATTCCCTCTTATATGGTGGTATTGCCCGGTAATTCGGATTTTCTGGGAGCAAGTGTGGGTGCTTCTATTGCAGATTTTGGAGTCTCCAATATCAGGTAACATTGCCACTGCATTACTATGTGCCCCAGTCCCATCAGTTAGCAAGCATCAGGATAAGCTTATTATCATGTATGCAATGCAGCTAAATACTTCATAGCCAAACATTGGAAATCCACAATGGCGCCTTCAACTACTGCCCTTTTTAACCGTATTCACTTTGTTGCTTCACTGGAATACTTCACAAGTTTACAAACCAGCACTGTACCGACCTTCCACAAAATATGGTCCACCTGGTACCTTTTCCATTCCTCCCCTCTCCCTGGACTCTGCTGATATTCCTCTGTTTATATGTACTTTTTCTTTTTTGCTCTCAGAGTATTATCTCTTTTCGATTTCTTTACTTTCCATGCATTGATTGGTTATTTTGTTTTGTTGTGTATTCTACGTCTTTGTGTACTCTCTGCTGCTTATTGCTGCTATGTTGGTTATGTTTTACGATACACCTTTGTATTGACTTTTTTCTCTACTTAAAATAATTTAAAAAAAATTGTTTACAAAAAAAAAACGACATGGTAGGCAAAAACACCTAGGTTAGCTAAAGGCCCATACACACTAGACGAGCCCCCGCAGACACCGATATTGACAGTGGCAGGGACCCAGCTGGGTGCCGGCATTGGCAAGTGCATACACACTTGCCGATGCCAGTGGGGAAGGGAGCGATGGTGGGGGGCGGCGGGGATGAATGACACCCATGCTGCATCTGCAGCAATGCTGTCGTTAACAAGGACCTCCCTCGTCTATACATGTTCAGACGAGGGAAGGGGTCGTTAACAATGTGCGGGAGTGTGCATCGTTAACGACATTGAGTGTACACACTAGACGAGATTGTAAAAGATCTCGCTCAGAAGGGCCATTCTGAGCGATATCTTTTATTTTCTCGTCTAGTGTGTAGAGATGAGCGGGTTCGGTTTCTTTGAATCCGAACCCGCACGAACTTCACTTTTTTTTTCACGGGTCCGAGCGACTCGGATCTTCCCGCCTTGCTCGGTTAACCCGAGCGCGCCCGAACGTCATCATGACGCTGTCGGATTCTCGCGAGACTCGGATTCTATATAAGGAGCCGCGCGTCGCCGCCATTTTCACACGTGCATTGAGATTGATAGGGAGAGGACGTGGCTGGCGTCCTCTCCATTTAGATTAGATTTAGAAGAGAGAGAGAGAGAGAGATTGCTGTGATACTGTAGATTAGAAGAGAGTGCAGACAGAGTTTAGTGACTGACGACCACAGTGACCAGTGACCACCAGAGACAGTGCAGTTGTTTGTTTTATTTAATATATCCGTTCTCTGCCTGAAAAAAACGATACACAGTCACACAGTGACTCAGTCTGTGTGCACTGCTCAGCCCAGTGTGCTGCACATCAATGTATTGTATATAAAGCTTATAATTGTGGGGGAGACTGGGGAGCACTGCAGGTTGTTATAGCAGGAGCCAGGAGTACATGATAAATAATATTATATTAAAATTAAACAGTGCACACTTTTGCTGCAGGAGTGCCACTGCCAGTGTGACTAGTGGTGACCAGTGCCTGACCACCAGTATATTAGTAGTATTGTATACTATCTCTTTATCAACCAGTCTATATTAGCAGCAGACACAGTACAGTGCGGTAGTTCACGGCTGTGGCTACCTCTGTGTCGGCACTCGGCAGGCAGTCCGTCCAACCATAATTGTATTATAATATATACCACCTAACCGTGGTTTTTTTTTCATTCTTTATACCGTCGTCATACTAGTTGTTACGAGTATACTACTATCTCTTTATCAACCAGTGTACAGTGCGGTAGTTCACGGCTGTGGCTACCTCTGTGTCGGCACTCGGCAGGCAGTCCGTCCAACCATAATTGTATTATATACCACCTAACCGTGGTTTTTTTTTCATTCTTTATACCGTCGTCATACTAGTTGTTACGAGTATACTACTATCTCTTTATCAACCAGTGTACAGTGCGGTAGTTCACGGCTGTGGCTACCTCTGTGTCGGCACTCGGCAGGCAGTCCGTCCAACCATAATTGTATTATAATATATACCACCTAACCGTGGTTTTTTTTTCATTCTTTATACCGTCGTCATACTAGTTGTTACGAGTATACTACTATCTCTTTATCAACCAGTGTACAGTGCGGTAGTTCACGGCTGTGGCTACCTCTGTGTCGGCACTCGGCAGGCAGTCCGTCCATCCATAATTGTATTATAATATATACCACCTAACCGTGGTTTTTTTTTCATTCTTTATACCGTCGTCATACTAGTTGTTACGAGTATACTACTATCTCTTTATCAACCAGTGTACAGTGCGGTAGTTCACGGCTGTGGCTACCTCTGTGTCGGCACTCGGCAGGCAGTCCGTCCAACCATAATTGTATTATAATATATACCACCTAACCGTGGTTTTTTTTTCATTCTTTATACCGTCGTCATACTAGTTGTTACGAGTATACTACTATCTCTTTATCAACCAGTGTACAGTGCGGTAGTTCACGGCTGTGGCTACCTCTGTGTCGGCACTCGGCAGGCAGTCCGTCCAACCATAATTGTATTATAATATATACCACCTAACCGTGGTTTTTTTTTCATTCTTTATACCGTCGTCATACTAGTTGTTACGAGTATACTACTATCTCTTTATCAACCAGTGTACAGTGCGGTAGTTCACGGCTGTGGCTACCTCTGTGTCGGCACTCGGCAGGCAGTCCGTCCATCCATAATTGTATTATAATATATACCACCTAACCGTGGTTTTTTTTTCATTCTTTATACCGTCGTCATACTAGTTGTTACGAGTATACTACTATCTCTTTATCAACCAGTGTACAGTGCGGTAGTTCACGGCTGTGGCTACCTCTGTGTCGGCACTCGGCAGGCAGTCCGTCCAACCATAATTGTATTATAATATATACCACCTAACCGTGGTTTTTTTTTCATTCTTTATACCGTCGTCATACTAGTTGTTACGAGTATACTACTATCTCTTTATCAACCAGTGTACAGTGCGGTAGTTCACGGCTGTGGCTACCTCTGTGTCGGCACTCGGCAGGCAGTCCGTCCAACCATAATTGTATTATAATATATACCACCTAACCGTGGTTTTTTTTTCATTCTTTATACCGTCGTCATACTAGTTGTTACGAGTATACTACTATCTCTTTATCAACCAGTGTACAGTGCGGTAGTTCACGGCTGTGGCTACCTCTGTGTCGGCACTCGGCAGGCAGTCCGTCCATCCATAATTGTATTATATACCACCTAACCGTGGTTTTTTTATACCACCTAACCGTGGCAGTCCGTCCATAATTGTATACTAGTATCCAATCCATCCATCTCCATTGTTTACCTGAGGTGCCTTTTAGTTCTGCCTATAAAATATGGAGAACAAAAAAGTTGAGGTTCCAAAATTAGGGAAAGATCAAGATCCACTTCCACCTCGTGCTGAAGCTGCTGCCACTAGTCATGGCCGAGACGATGAAATGCCAGCAACGTCGTCTGCCAAGGCCGATGCCCAATGTCATAGTACAGAGCATGTCAAATCCAAAACACCAAATATCAGAAAAAAAAGGACTCCAAAACCTAAAATAAAATTGTCGGAGGAGAAGCGTAAACTTGCCAATATGCCATTTACCACACGGAGTGGCAAGGAACGGCTGAGGCCCTGGCCTATGTTCATGGCTAGTGGTTCAGCTTCACATGAGGATGGAAGCACTCAGCCTCTCGCTAGAAAACTGAAAAGACTCAAGCTGGCAAAAGCACCGCAAAGAACTGTGCGTTCTTTGAAATCCCAAATCCACAAGGAGAGTCCAATTGTGTCGGTTGCGATGCCTGACCTTCCCAACACTGGACGTGAAGAGCATGCGCCTTCCACCATTTGCACGCCCCCTGCAAGTGCTGGAAGGAGCACCCGCAGTCCAGTTCCTGATAGTCAGATTGAAGATGTCAGTGTTGAAGTACACCAGGATGAGGAGGATATGGGTGTTGCTGGCGCTGGGGAGGAAATTGACCAGGAGGATTCTGATGGTGAGGTGGTTTGTTTAAGTCAGGCACCCGGGGAGACACCTGTTGTCCGTGGGAGGAATATGGCCGTTGACATGCCAGGTGAAAATACCAAAAAAATCAGCTCTTCGGTGTGGAGGTATTTCACCAGAAATGCGGACAACAGGTGTCAAGCCGTGTGTTCCCTTTGTCAAGCTGTAATAAGTAGGGGTAAGGACGTTAACCACCTCGGAACATCCTCCCTTATACGTCACCTGCAGCGCATTCATAATAAGTCAGTGACAAGTTCAAAAACTTTGGGTGACAGCGGAAGCAGTCCACTGACCAGTAAATCCCTTCCTCTTGTAACCAAGCTCACGCAAACCACCCCACCAACTCCCTCAGTGTCAATTTCCTCCTTCCCCAGGAATGCCAATAGTCCTGCAGGCCATGTCACTGGCAAGTCTGACGAGTCCTCTCCTGCCTGGGATTCCTCCGATGCATCCTTGCGTGTAACGCCTACTGCTGCTGGCGCTGCTGTTGTTGCCGCTGGGAGTCGATGGTCATCCCAGAGGGGAAGTCGTAAGCCCACTTGTACTACTTCCAGTAAGCAATTGACTGTTCAACAGTCCTTTGCGAGGAAGATGAAATATCACAGCAGTCATCCTACTGCAAAGCGGATAACTGAGTCCTTGACAACTATGTTGGTGTTAGACATGCGTCCGGTATCCGCCGTTAGTTCACAGGGAACTAGACAATTTATTGAGGCAGTGTGCCCCCGTTACCAAATACCATCTAGGTTCCACTTCTCTAGGCAGGCGATACCGAGAATGTACACGGACGTCAGAAAAAGACTCACCAGTGTCCTAAAAAATGCAGTTGTACCCAATGTCCACTTAACCACGGACATGTGGACAAGTGGAGCAGGGCAGGGTCAGGACTATATGACTGTGACAGCCCACTGGGTAGATGTATGGACTCCCGCCGCAAGAACAGCAGCGGCGGCACCAGTAGCAGCATCTCGCAAACGCCAACTCTTTCCTAGGCAGGCTACGCTTTGTATCACCGCTTTCCAGAATACGCACACAGCTGAAAACCTCTTACGGCAACTGAGGAAGATCATCGCGGAATGGCTTACCCCAATTGGACTCTCCTGTGGATTTGTGGCATCGGACAACGCCAGCAATATTGTGTGTGCATTAAATATGGGCAAATTCCAGCACGTCCCATGTTTTGCACATACCTTGAATTTGGTGGTGCAGAATTTTTTAAAAAACGACAGGGGCGTGCAAGAGATGCTGTCGGTGGCCAGAAAAATTGCGGGACACTTTCGGCGTACAGGCACCACGTACAGAAGACTGGAGCACCACCAAAAACTACTGAACCTGCCCTGCCATCATCTGAAGCAAGAAGTGGTAACGAGGTGGAATTCAACCCTCTATATGCTTCAGAGGTTGGAGGAGCAGCAAAAGGCCATTCAAGCCTATACAATTGAGCACGATATAGGAGATGGAATGCACCTGTCTCAAGTGCAGTGGAGAATGATTTCAACGTTGTGCAAGGTTCTGATGCCCTTTGAACTTGCCACACGTGAAGTCAGTTCAGACACTGCCAGCCTGAGTCAGGTCATTCCCCTCATCAGGCTTTTGCAGAAGAAGCTGGAGGCATTGAAGAAGGAGCTAACACGGAGCGATTCCGCTAGGCATGTGGGACTTGTGGATGCAGCCCTTAATTCGCTTAACAAGGATTCACGGGTGGTCAATCTGTTGAAATCAGAGCACTACATTTTGGCCACCGTGCTCGATCCTAGATTTAAAGCCTACCTTGGATCTCTCTTTCCGGCAGACACAGGTCTGCTGGGGTTGAAAGACCTGCTGGTGACAAAATTGTCAAGTCAAGCGGAACGCGACCTGTCAACATCTCCTCCTTCACATTCTCCCGCAACTGGGGGTGCGAGGAAAAGGCTCAGAATTCCGAGCCCACCCGCTGGCGGTGATGCAGGGCAGTCTGGAGCGACTGCTGATGCTGACATCTGGTCCGGACTGAAGGACCTGACAACGATTACGGACATGTCGTCTACTGTCACTGCATATGATTCTCTCAACATTGATAGAATGGTGGAGGATTATATGAGTGACCGCATCCAAGTAGGCACGTCACACAGTCCGTACTTATACTGGCAGGAAAAAGAGGCAATTTGGAGGCCCTTGCACAAACTGGCTTTATTCTACCTAAGTTGCCCTCCCACAAGTGTGTACTCCGAAAGAGTGTTTAGTGCCGCCGCTCACCTTGTCAGCAATCGGCGTACGAGGTTACATCCAGAAAATGTGGAGAAGATGATGTTCATTAAAATGAATTATAATCAATTCCTCCGCGGAGACATTGACCAGCAGCAATTGCCTCCACAAAGTACACAGGGAGCTGAGATGGTGGATTCCAGTGGGGACGAATTGATAATCTGTGAGGAGGGGGATGTACACGGTGATATATCGGAGGGTGAAGATGAGGTGGACATCTTGCCTCTGTAGAGCCAGTTTGTGCAAGGAGAGATTAATTGCTTCTTTTTTGGGGGGGGTCCAAACCAACCCGTCATATCAGTCACAGTCGTGTGGCAGACCCTGTCACTGAAATGATGGGTTGGTTAAAGTGTGCATGTCCTGTTTTGTTTATACAACATAAGGGTGGGTGGGAGGGCCCAAGGATAATTCCATCTTGCACCTCTTTTTTCTTTTCTTTTTCTTTGCATCATGTGCTGATTGGGGAGGGTTTTTTGGAAGGGACATCCTGCGTGACACTGCAGTGCCACTCCTAGATGGGCCCGGTGTTTGTGTCGGCCACTAGGGTCGCTAATCTTACTCACACAGCTACCTCATTGCGCCTCTTTTTTTCTTTGCGTCATGTGCTGTTTGGGGAGGGTTTTTTGGAAGGGACATCCTGCGTGACACTGCAGTGCCACTCCTAGATGTGCCCGGTGTTTGTGTCGGCCACTAGGGTCGCTAATCTTACTCACACAGCTACCTCATTGCGCCTCTTTTTTTCTTTGCGTCATGTGCTGTTTGGGGAGGGTTTTTTGGAAGGGACATCCTGCGTGACACTGCAGTGCCACTCCTAGATGTGCCCGGTGTTTGTGTCGGCCACTAGGGTCGCTAATCTTACTCACACAGTCAGCTACCTCATTGCGCCTCTTTTTTTCTTTGCGTCATGTGCTGTTTGGGGAGGGTTTTTTGGAAGGGCCATCCTGCGTGACACTGCAGTGCCACTCCTAGATGGGCCCGGTGTTTGTGTCGGCCACTAGGGTCGCTAATCTTACTCACACAGCTACCTCATTGCGCCTCTTTTTTTCTTTGCGTCATGTGCTGTTTGGGGAGGGTTTTTTGGAAGGGACATCCTGCGTGACACTGCAGTGCCACTCCTAGATGGGCCCGGTGTTTGTGTCGGCCACTAGGGTCGCTTATCTTACTCACACAGCGACCTCGGTGCAAATTTTAGGACTAAAAATAATATTGTGAGGTGTGAGGTATTCAGAATAGACTGAAAATGAGTGTAAATTATGGTTTTTGAGGTTAATAATACTTTGGGATCAAAATGACCCCCAAATTCTATGATTTAAGCTGTTTTTTAGTGTTTTTGGAAAAAAACACCCGAATCCAAAACACACCCGAATCCGACAAAAATAATTCGGTGAGGTTTTGCCAAAACGCGTTCGAACCCAAAACACGGCCGCGGAACCGAACCCAAAACCAAAACACAAAACCCGAAAAATTTCAGGCGCTCATCTCTAGTGTGTATGGGCCTTACGAATCAACTTTCACTTTGATAAATAGATGTCATGTTCATAATATTCTTTTCTAGTTATTTTTCATTAATTAAAAAAATAAATCTAATTATATAGTTCCAGGAATGAAACATAATGGCCTCTAATAAAGATTACCATATTGTGAATTGTTTTAAGATAAATCAATAAAGATTTGTTAAATTTTAATTAATATGCAAAAAAACATACAAAATAAGTAGCCTCAGCAGTTCACTAGAATATTATTATTTATTTCTTCCTTGTTTTATAAAACAACATGGCATGTGCGATTTGTGTCGATTTTATTGCTATCGCATGGGAAGTCGCTTCAGAAGTCATATTTTGAATGCGCTATAATTTGCAGTAGAATGTCTCACAAGATGCATGCCAGCACAAATCAACTCATGCCTCAATCTGCTCCACATGTCGCCGTAATGAGACAGAATCTCCAATAAACTGGCACAGGACACATGAAATTTGCAATGGTTGAGAGTTGAGAGTGAGTACTGCAGGTAACTTGCTGGGCTTTTATTAGCATTCTGATTGAGGTGCATTCGTTGTGCAATCTTAATGGGGCTTTGGTTGGGACTTAGGTAAAAAAATGGTTCATACATGTCAGCATGCTCAAAAAAAAAGTGCATTGATTTCATGCATTAAGGTGACATTTTGCAGTGATTTTGGTGTGAACTGGAGTGATTTTGCAAAGATGATTCTTAGTAAATGTGCAAATTTCACTAATACCAATGTTATTTGGACGGTGTTTGTACCGATGGTGAATTGACATGATTTGGAGTCCAAAGTTGCATTGGAGTCCAAATTCGCGATTATCAAAGTTGTGGCTTTTTCGCGACAAAAAAAAAAAAAAGAAATGGCAAATCATCCAAAGTCAACATTTAGTAAATAGGGGGAATACAATAGGGGGAATATTATCAATAGCGATTTCAATGTTCTTTTGTTTACAGTTCATTTTTTCTTCTCTTTTTAAAAACAGAAGTTCGACATACTGCAAACAGATTATTACAAAAGTAAAAGTGTTTAAAAATGATGATGGACTGTGTTATAATCATGACCAACTGTACTCTGACAATCTAATTTTGGGACTTCCATTAACAATTGAATGTCCAAAAATAGACAACTTTTTCAAGATAAAATGGTTTAAGGTAATTTGTTTTTCTAAAATGAAATATTATTTACAGTGCACATTTCTCTGACGTCCTAGTGGATGCTGGGAACTCCGTAAGGACCATGGGGATTAGCGGCTCCGCAGGAGACTGGGCACAAATAGAAAGCTTTAGTACTACCTGGTGTGCACGGGCTCCTCCCCCTATGACCCTCCTCCAAGCCTCAGTTAGATTTTTGTGCCCGAACGAGAAGGGTGCACACTAGGGGCTCTCCTGAGCTTCTTAGTGAAAGTTTTAGTTTAGGTTTTTTATTTTCAGTGAGACCTGCTGGCAACAGGCTCACTGCATCGAGGGACTAAGGGGAGAAGAAGCGAACTCACCTGCGTGCAGAGTGGATTGGGCTTCTTGGCTACTGGACACCATTAGCTCCAGAGGGACAGCTCACAGGCCCAGTCTTGGAGCTCGCTCCCGGAGCCGCGCCGCCGGCCCCCTTACAGAGCCAGAAGCAAGAAGAGTCCGGCAAATCGGCGGCAGAAGACATCCTGTCTCCCACAAGGTAGCGCACAGCACTGCAGCTGTGCGCCATTGCTTCTCAGCACACTTCACACTCCGGTCACTGATGGTGCAGGGCGCTAGGGGGGGGCGCCCTGAGCAGCAATAGAAACACCTTGGCTGGCTAAAAATACATCACATATAGCTCCTGGGCTATATGGATGAATTTTAACCCCTGCCAGATTTTCACAAAAAAGCGGGAGAAAGGCCGCCGAGAAGGGGGCGGAGCCTATCTCCTCAGCACACAGGCGCCATTTTCCCTCACAGCTCCGCTGGAAGGACGTCTCCCTGACTCTCCCCTGCAGTCCTGCACTACAGAAACAGGGTAAAAAAGAGAGGGGGGCACTAATTGGCGGGTGATTAACAATACAGCAGCTATAAGGGAGAAACACTTATATAAGGTTGTCCCTATATCTATATATAGCGCTCTGGTGTGTGCTGGCATACTCTCCCTCTGTCTCCCCAAAGGGCTAGTGGGGTCCTGTCCTCTATCAGAGCATTCCCTGTGCGTGTGCTGTGTGTCGGTACGTTTGTGTCGACATGTATGAGGAGGAAAATGATGTGGAGGCGGGGCAATTGCCTATAATAGAGATGTCACCCCCTAAGGAGTCGACACCTGAGTGGATGGCTTTATGGAAGGATTTACGTGACAGTGTCAGCTCCTTACAAAAGACGGTTGATGACATGAGACAGCCGACTAATCAGCTGGTCCCTGTCCAGGCGTCTCAAAAACCATCAGGGTCTCTAAAAAGGCCGTTACCTCAGGTGGTGGATACTGACGTCGACACGGATACTGACTCCAGTGTCGACGGTGAGGAGACAGACGTGACTTCCAGTAGGGCCACACGTTACATGATCACGGCAATGAGAGAGGTGTTAAACATTTCTGATACTGCAAGTACCACTAAAAAGGGTATTATGTGGGGTGTGAAAAAACTACCTGTAGTTTTTCCTGAATCAGACGAATTAAATGAGGTGTGTGATGAAGCGTGGGTTTCCCCCGATAAAAAACTGATAATTTCAAAAAAGTTATTGGCATTATACCCTTTCCCGCCAGAGGTTAGGGCGTGTTGGGAAACACCCCCTAGAGTGGATAAAGCGCTCACACGCTTATCAAAACAAGTGGCGTTACCGTCTCCTGATACGGCCGCCCTCAAGGAACCAGGTGACAGAAAACTGGAGAATATCCTTAAAAGTATATACACACATACTGGTGTTATACTGCGACCAGCAATCGCCTCAGCCTGGATGTGCAGCGCTGGGGTGGCTTGGTCGGATTCCCTGACTGAAAATATTGATACCCTGGATAGGGACAGTATATTGTTGACTATAGAGCATTTAAAAGATGCATTTCTATATATGCGAGATGCACAGAGGGATATTTCCACTCTGGCTTCAAGAGTGAGTG
The DNA here is from genome assembly GCF_028390025.1 of Pseudophryne corroboree. Lineage (NCBI taxonomy): Eukaryota > Metazoa > Chordata > Amphibia > Anura > Myobatrachidae > Pseudophryne > Pseudophryne corroboree. The sequence continues at coordinate 408,931,935 of NC_086445.1, read as the reverse complement.
CGCTGTCCATTTCTGCCAGAAGAGGATTATGGACGCGACAGTGGTCAGGTGATGCGGACTCTAAACGGCATAGGGAAATATTGCCTTATAAAGGGGAGGAGTTATTTGGGGTCGGTCTATCGGACCTGGTGGCCACGGCAACTGCTGGGAAATCCACATTTTTACCCCAGGTAACCTCTCAACATAAGAAGACGCCGTCTTATCCGGCTCAGTCCTTTCGTCCCCATAAGGGCAAGCGGGCAAAAGGTTCCTCTTTTCTGCCCCGGGGCAGAGGAAGGGGAAAAAGACTGCAACAGACAGCCACTTCCCAGGAACAAAAGCCCTCCCCCGCTTCTGCCAAGTCCTCAGCATGACGCTGGGGCCTTACAAGCGGACTCAGGCACGGTGGGGGCCCGTCTCAAGAATTTCAGCGCGCAGTGGGCTCACTCACAAGTGGACCCCTGGATCCTGCAAGTAGTATCTCAGGGGTACAAATTGGAGTTCGAGACGTCTCCCCCTCGCCGGTTCCTGAAGTCTGCTTTACCAACGTCTCCCTCCGACAGGGAGGCAGTATTGGAGGCAGTTCACAAGCTGTATTCCCAGCAGGTGATAATCAAGGTACCCCTCCTGCAACAAGGGAAGGGGTATTATTCCACGCTGTTTGTGGTACCGAAGCCGGACGGCTCGGTGAGACCAATTTTAAATCTGAAGTCTTTGAACACTTACATACAGAGGTTCAAATTCAAGATGGAGTCACTCAGAGCAGTGATCGCGAACCTGGAAGAGGGGGACTATATGGTGTCTCTGGACATCAAAGATGCCTACCTCCATGTCCCCATTTACCCTTCTCATCAAGGGTACCTCAGGTTTGTAGTACAAAACTGTCACTATCAGACGCTGCCGTTTGGATTATCCACGGCACCTCGGGTCTTTACCAAGGTAATGGCCGAAATGATGATTCTTCTTCGAAGAAAAGGCATTTTAATTATCCCTTACTTGGACGATCTCCTGATAAGAGCAAGATCCAGAGAACAGTTAGTAGTCGGAGTAGCCCTATCTCAGGTAGTGCTACGGCAGCACGGCTGGATTCTAAATATCCCAAAATCGCAGCTGGTTCTGACAACACGTCTTCTGTTCCTAGGGATGATTCTGGACACAGTCCAGAAAAAGGTGTTCCTTCCGGAGGAGAAAGCCAGGGAGTTATCCGAACTGGTCAGAAACCTCCTGAAACCGGGGCAAGTCTCAGTGCATCAATGCACAAGAGTCTTGGGAAAGATGGTAGCTTCCTACGAAGCGATTCCATTCGGCAGATTCCACGCAAGAACGTTCCAGTGGGATCTGCTGGACAAATGGTCCGGATCGCATCTTCAGATGCATCAGCGGATAACCCTGTCTCCAAGGACAAGGGTGTCTCTTCTGTGGTGGTTGCAGAGGGCTCATCTTCTAGAGGGCCGCAGATTCGGCATTCAGGACTGGGTCCTGGTGACTACGGATGCCAGCCTGAGAGGCTGGGGAGCAGTCACACAAGGAAGAAATTTCCAGGGCTTGTGGTCAAGCCTGGAGACGTCACTTCACATAAATATCCTGGAGCTAAGGGCCATCTACAATGCTCTAAGCCTAGCACGACCTCTGCTTCAAGGTCAGCCGGTGCTGATTCAGTCAGACAACATCACGGCAGTCGCCCACGTAAACAGACAGGGCGGCACAAGAAGCAGGAGGGCAATGGCAGAAGTTGCAAGGATTCTTCGCTGGGCGGAAAATCATGTGATAGCACTGTCAGCAGTGTTCATTCCGGGAGTGGACAACTGGGAAGCAGACTTCCTCAGCAGGCACGACCTCCACCCGGGAGAGTGGGGACTTCACCCAGAAGTCTTCCACATGATTGTGAACCGTTGGGAAAAACCAAAGGTGGACATGATGGCGTCACGCCTCAACAAAAAACTAGACAGGTATTGCGCCAGGTCACGGGACCCTCAGGCAATAGCTGTGGACGCTCTGGTAACACCGTGGGTGTACCAGTCAGTGTATGTGTTCCCTCCTCTGCCTCTCATACCCAAGGTACTGAGAATCATAAGAAGGAGAGGAGTAAGGACTATACTCGTGGCTCCGGATTGGCCAAGAAGGACTTGGTACCCGGAACTTCAAGAGATGCTCACGGAGGACCCGTGGCCTCTACCTCTACGAAGGGACCTGCTCCAGCAGGGGCCCTGTCTGTTCCAAGACTTACCGCGGCTGCGTTTGACGGCATGGCGGTTGAACGCCGGATCCTGAAGGAAAAAGGCATTCCGGATGAGGTCATCCCTATCCTGATAAAAGCCAGGAAGGATGTAACCGTGCAGCATTATCACCGTATTTGGCGTAAATATGTTGCGTGGTGCGAGGCCAGGAAGGCCCCTACAGAGGAATTTCAACTGGGTCGTTTCCTGCATTTCCTGCAAACAGGACTGTCTATGGGCCTAAAATTAGGGTCCATTAAGGTTCAAATTTCGGCCCTGTCGATCTTCTTCCAAAAAGAACTGGCTTCAGTTCCTGAAGTTCAGACATTTTTCAAAGGGGTGCTGCATATACAGCCTCCTTTTGTGCCTCCAGTGGCACCTTGGGATCTCAATGTGGTTTTGGGGTTCCTAAAATCACATTGGTTTGAACCACTCACCACTGTGGACTTAAAGTATCTCACATGGAAAGTGGTAATGCTATTGGCCCTGGCTTCAGCCAGGCGCGTGTCAGAAATGGCGGCTTTATCCTATAAAAGCCCTTACCTCATTTTTCATACGGACAGGGCAGAATTGAGGACTCGTCCTCAATTTCTCCCTAAGGTGGTTTCAGCGTTTCACCTGAACCAGCCTATTGTGGTACCTGCAGCTACTAGGGACTTGGAGGACTCCAAGTTACTGGACGTAGTCAGGGCCCTGAAAATATACGTTTCCAGGACGGCTGGAGTCAGAAAATCTGACTCGCTGTTTATCCTGTATGCACCCAACAAGCTGGGTGCTCCTGCTTCTAAGCAGACTATTGCTCGTTGGATTTGTAGTACAATTCAGCTTGCACATTCTGTGGCAGGCCTGCCACAGCCAAAATCTGTAAAAGCCCATTCCACACGGAAAGTGGGCTCATCTTGGGCGGCCGCCCGAGGGGTCTCGGCTTTACAACTTTGCCGAGCAGCTACTTGGTCAGGGGCAAATACGTTTGCTAAATTCTACAAATTTGATACCCTGGCTGAGGAGGACCTGGAGTTCTCTCATTCGGTGCTGCAGAGTCATCCGCACTCTCCCGCCCGTTTGGGAGCTTTGGTATAATCCCCATGGTCCTTACGGAGTTCCCAGCATCCACTAGGACGTCAGAGAAAATAAGAATTTACTTACCGATAATTCTATTTCTCATAGTCCGTAGTGGATGCTGGGCGCCCATCCCAAGTGCGGATTGTCTGCAATACTTGTACATAGTTATTGTTAACTAAATCGGGTTATTGTTGTAGTGAGTAGAGATGAGCGGATTCGGTTTTACTCTGTCGTTTTGAGAACCGAGTAAAACCGAGTAAAACCGAATCCGCTCATCTCTAGTAGTGAGCCATCTTTTCTAGAGGCTCCTCTGTTTATCATACTGTTAACTGGGTTCAGATCACAAGTTATACGGTGTGATTGGTGTGGCTGGTATGAGTCTTACCCGGGATTCAAAATCCTTCCTTATTGTGTACGCTCGTCCGGGCACAGTATCCTAACTGAGGCTTGGAGGAGAGTCATAGGGGGAGGAGCCAGTGCACACCAGGTAGTACTAAAGCTTTCTATTTGTGCCCAGTCTCCTGCGGAGCCGCTAATCCCCATGGTCCTTACGGAGTTCCCAGCATCCACTACGGACTATGAGAAATAGAATTATCGGTAAGTAAATTCTTATTTTTACTGCCATTATCATCTTTTACTGTATGCAAATAAGTGTGCCTTTACTACTTTCATTTATTTGTGAGGTATAGAAATGGTAGTATACTGTGCTGTTATATAAATATGCTGGAATGTTATTGTATCTAAAGCCAGGCCTGGGAGAAATTGTATCAGGAATACAAACCTTCATCCATTGCCCCAGGGATCACATCAGCAGTGGGGCATATCTAACAGAGAGCCACATAGTACAGGGTGTAGTACGGCTGACCGGCGGTCTCCTGACCGCCGGTCAGCTTACTGACGCCGGGATCCCGGCAGCATACCGATGCCGGAATCCCGGCGGGGAGGGGAGAGTGCAGCAAGCCCCTTGCGGGCTCGCTGCGCTCGCCACGCTGCGGGCACGGTGGCGACCTGCGGTCGCCACGGGTTCTAATCCCACTCTATGGGTGTCGTGGACACCCACGAGTGGAAATAGTCCCTGTTGGTCGGCATGCCGACCATCGGGACAGTGACCCGTCGGGCTGGTGGAGGAGGTCATGTGACTGTCGGTCAGCTGACCGGCGGTCACATGAATACCACCCATAGTACAATGTAAATCACATCACAATGCAATGCTACAGAGCATCATGTTAATCACAATATTATATGTATGGATTCCCATGTTCTAAGAGACAACTGCTATATTAGTTACTATTGTACAGTACATCAAAAGCTTCTTTTTGTTTATCTTGGCTGACTGCTGCAATTGTTTAGAGCTTACTGCATTTTAGGGGAATTCTTCTTTGAGTTTTATGATTTTTTCCCCTCCAATTATTGACACTATGTAATACACTATTTCTGTACAGGAATGCCAGCCTTTGGAACTAGACGGTAACAAATATTATGCTAGTAGGAACCTCTTGAATATCAAGAATGTGACATTGCTAGATAAAGGTTATTACACATGTGAAGCCACCGTCAAATATAATGATACAGAATATATTATCTCACGGACCATTCATTACTCCATTAAAGGTAATTATGAAAACATTTTCTATAACATTATTCTAAATTGATCTAAATTTTATCTGACTTATTATTTCTTTAAAAAAAATTTGTGATTAATATAAATGATACTACAAACTCCAGATAGCAATCTATAAATCACCTAAGATGTTTCTCAGACACTTCACCAAGCAATTGTACGGATACATCCATGACGCCTTTTAGCTCACCGCACGCCCCTGCATCCTAGAGTGGTGGGAAAAATGCAGAGCCTATTACAGGCTTCTGGGTCATTGATATAACCTTTTAATGTAATAACCTTTTCATGTCGTGTTCCACTTGGAGGGAGGTCTATACTAGAGATGTGCAGCTGGCGTTTTTCGGGTTTGTGTTTTGGTTTTGGATTCGGTTCCGTGGTCGTGTTTTGGATTCGGACGTGTTTTGGCAAAACCTCCCTTTCGAATTTTTGTCGGATTTGGGTGCGTTTTGGATTCAGGTTTTTTTTCTTCAAAAAACCCTCAAAAAACAGCTTAAATCATAGAATTTGGGGGTAATTTTGATCCTATAGTATTATTAACCTCAATAACCATAATTTCCACTAATTTACAGTCTATTCTGAACACCTCACACCTCACAATATTATTTTTAGTCCTAAAATTTGCACCGAGGTCGCTGTGTGACTAAGCTAAGTAACCCAAGTGGGCGGCACAAACACCTGCCCATCTAGGAGTGGCACTGCAGTGTCAGACAGGATGTCACTTAAAAAAATAGTCCCCAAACAGCACATGATGCAAAGATAAATAAATAAAAAAAAGAGGTGCAAGATGGAATTGTCCTTGGGCCCTCCCACCCACACTTATGTTGTATAAACAGGACATGCACACTTTAAAAAAACCATCATTTCAGCGACAGGGTCTGCCACACGACTGTGGCTGAAATGATTGGTTGGTTTGGGGCCCCACCAAAAAAAAGCAATCAATCTCTCCTTGCACAAACTGGCTCTACAGAAGCAAAATGTCCACCTCCTCCTCATCGTCCAATTCCTCACCACTTTCACTGTGTACATCCCCCTCCTCACAGAGTATTAATTCGTCCCCACTGGAATCCACCATCACAGGTCCCTGTGTACTTTCTGGAGGCAATTGCTGGTAAATGTCTCCACGGAGGAATTGATTATAATTCATTTTGATGAACATCTTCTTCTCCACATTTTCTGGAAGTAACCTCCTACGCCGATCGCTGACAAGGTGACCGGCTGCACTAAACACTCTTTTGGAGTACACACTGGAGGGGGGGCAACTTAGGTAAAATAAAGCCAGTTTGTGCAAGGGCCTCCAAATTGCCTCTTTTTCCTGCCAGTATACATACGGACTGTCTGATATGCCTACAGTGATGCTGTCACTCATATAATCCTCCACCATTCTTTCAATGGTGACAGAATCATATGCAGTGACAGTAGACGACATGTCAGTAATCGTTGGTAGGTCCTTCAGTCCGGACCAGATGTCAGCACTTGCTCCTGACTGCCCTGCATCACCGCCAGCGGGTGGTTTTGGAAATGTTATCCTTCTCCTGGCAGTTGCAGTGGCGGTAGAAAATTAAGGAGGAGCTGTTGGCGGGTCACGTTCCGCTTGACTTGACAAGTGTCTCACCAGCAGGTCTTTGAACATCTGCAGACTTGTGTCTGCCGGAAAGAGAGATACATCGTAGGCTTTAAACCTAGAATCGAGCACGGTGGCCAAAATGTAGTGCTCTGATTTCAACAGATTGACCACCCGTGAATCCTGGTTAAGCGAATGAAGGGCTCCATCCATAAGTTCCACATGCCTAGCGGAATCGCTCCGTTTTAGCTCCTCCTTCAATCTCTCCAGCTGCTTCTGCAAAAGCCTGATGAGGGGAATGACCTGACTTAGGCTGGCAGTGTCTGAACTGACTACACGTGTGGCAAGTTCAAAGGGTTGGAGAACCTTGCACAACATGGAAATCATTCTCCACTGTGCATTCCCCCTCCTTTGCCTATATCGTAGGCAGATGTATAGGCTTGAATGGCCTTTTGCTACTCCTTCACCCTTTGAAGCATATAGAGGGTTGAATTCCACCTCGTTACCACCTCTTGCTTCAGATGATAGCAGGGCATGTTCAGGAGTGTTTGCTGGTGCTCCAGTCTTCGGCACGCGGGGGCTGAATGCCGAAAGTGGCCTGCAATTCTTCGGGCCACCGACAGCATCTCTTGCACGCCCCTGTCGTTTTTAAAAAAATTCTGCACCACCAAATTCATTGTATGTGCAAAACATGGGACGTGCTGGAATTTGCCCAGATGTAATGCATGCACAATATTGGTGTCATTGTCCGACGTCACAAATCCCCAGGAGAGTCCAATTGGGGTAAGCCAATCTGCGATGATGTTCCTCAGTTTCCGTAAGAGGTTGTCAGCTGTGTGCCTCTTATGGAAAGCGGTGATACAAAACGTAGCCTGCCTAGGAACGAGTTGGTGTTTGCGAGATGCTGCTACGGGTGCCGCTGCTGTTGTTGATGCAGGAGGCAATACATCTACCCAGTGGGCTGTCACAGTCATATAGTCCTTAGTCTGCCCTGTTCCACTTGTCCACATGTCCGTGGTAAAGTGGACAGTGGGTACAACTGCATTTTTTAGGACACTGGTGACTCTTTTTCTGACGTCTGTGTACATTCTCGGTATCGCCTGCCTAGAGAAGTGGAACCTAGATGGTATTTGGTACCGGGGACACACTACCTCAAGCAATTCTCTAAGTCCCTGTGAACTAACGGCGGATACCGGATGCACGTCTAACACCAACATAGTTGTCAAGGCCTGAGTTATCCGCTTTGCAACAGGATGACTGCTGTGATATTTCATCTTCCTCGCAAAGGACTGTTGGACAGTCAATTGCTTACTGGAAGTAATACAAGTGGTCTTCCGACTTACCCTCTGGGATGACGATCGACTCCCAGCAGCAACAACAGCAGCGCCAGCAACAACAGCAGCAGTAGGCGTTCCACTCAAGGATCCATCGGAGGAATCCAAGTTAGGAGAGGACTCGTCAGACTTGCCAGTGACATGGCCTGCAGGACTATAGGTGTTCCTGTCTAAGGAGGAAATTGAGGGAGTTGGTGGGGTGGTTTGCAGGAGCTTGGGTACAAGAGGACAAAGGGATTTAGTTGTCAGTGGACTGCATCCGCTGTCAACCAAAGTTTTTGAACTTGTCAATGACTTCTGATGAATGTGCTCCAGGTGACGTATAAGGGAGGATGTTCCTAGGTGGTTAACGTCCTTACCCGTACTTATTACAGCTTGACAAAGGCAACATACGGCTTTGACACCTGTTGTCCACATTTCAGTTTAAATAATTCCACACCGAAGAGGTGATTTTTTTTGTATTTTGACCAGGCATGTCAATGGCCTTATTCATCCCACGGACAAAAGGTGTCTCCCCGGGTGCCTGACTTAAATAAACCACCTCACCATCAGAATCCTCCTTGTCAATTTACTCCTCAGCGCCAGCAACACCCATATCCTCATCCCGGTGTACTTCAACAGTGACATCTTCAATTTGAATATCAGGAACTAGACTGTGGGTGCTCCTTCCGGCCCTTGCAGGGGGCGTGCAAATGGTGGAAGGAGCCACCTCTTACCGTCCAGTGTTGGGAAGGTCAGGCATCGCAACCGACACAATTGGACTCTCCTTGGGGATTTGTGATTTAGAAGAATGCACAGTTCTTTGCTGTGCTTTTGCCATCTTAACTCTTTTAATTTTTCTAGCGGGAGGATGAGTGCTTCCATCCTCATGTGAAGCTGAACCACTAGCCATGAACATAGGCCTGGGCCTCAGCCGTTCCTTGCCACTCCGTGTCGTAAATGGCATATTGGGAAGTTTACGCTTCAGACGATTTTAATTTAGATTTTTGGGTCATTTTACTGAACTTTTGTTTTTTGGATTTTACATGCTCTCTACTATGACATTGGGCATCGGCCTTGGCAGACGACGTTGATGGCATTTCATCATCTCTCCCATGACTAGTGGCAGCAGCTTCAGCACTAGGTGGAAGTGGATCTTGATCTTTCCCTATTTTACCCTCCAAAGCACAGCACCCTACAGCAGCAAGATGCAGCACAAGACACTGGATGTAGTAATGTACTGTAGTATACTGGTCACCACAATGCAGCACAAGACAATGAACAGTGATACTGAGCACTGATGAGGATACTAGAACTGACACTGAGCAGCAAGATGCAGCACTGGACTATTGTACTGTAGTATACTGGTCACCACAATGCAGCACAAGACAATGAACAGTGATACTGAGCACTGATGAGTATACTAGAACTGACACTGAGCAGCAAGATGCAGCACGGGACTATTGTACTGTAGTATACTGGTCACCACAATGCAGCACAAGACAATGAGCAGTGATACTGAGCACTGATGATGATACTAGAACTGACACTGAGCAGATAGATGCAGCACTGGACTATTGTACTGTAGTATACTGGTCACCACAATGCAGCACAAGACAATGAGCAGTGATTCAGAGCACAGATGAGGATACTAGAACTGACACTGAGCAGCAAGATGCAGCACTGGACTATTGTACTGTAGTATACTGGTCACCACAATGCAGCACAAGACAATGAGCAGTGATACTGAGCACTGATGAGGATACTAGTACTGACACTGAGCAGGAGAGACACACTACTAGTATTACTGAGCAGCAATAAGTAAGCACTGATACTGAGCACTGATATTTAGATTTCCACTGAGAGAACATAGCCACGTCCTCTCCGTTCTCTCTACAATGCACGAGTGAAAATGGCGGCGACGCGCGGCTCTTTATATGGAATCCGAATCTTGCAAGAATCCGACAGCGGGATGATGATGTTTTGCCTCGTTCGGGTTTTCCGAGTCAGGCGGGAATAACAGAGTCTGGCTTGGACCCGTGTAAACCACGTGGAGTTCGGGGGGAGTTTGGTTCTCGGAGACCCGAACCCGCTCATCTCTAGTCTATACTGTAAAGAAGGTTAATAATGCAATCCATTTAATAATTACATTTAGCTAGGCAGAATATATCACAATTCAATTGTTATATATTCTGCCTAGCTAAATTTCATAATATCTGCAAACTAAATATATGTGAGGACAAAAATATAAACCTTATATCTCTGCCTGGTGTGTTTCTGCAGAATTCTTCGGGTAACTGCAAGATGTTTTGACTTTCTCCACAACTGTCGACCTAAAGACCGGATACCCTGCAATCACCCTGTTTTTAAAAGAAAACTATACATACAGTATCATACTATTGTGTTATATTGTATGGTAGGGAACACCAGGGCCGGCTCGAGGCATGTTCGACTAGAGCGGCCGAGCAGGGCGCCACCCTTAAAGGGCGCCGCGCGCTGGCGCCGCCATGTCGGAGCCTGGAGCCGGCCCTGATCTCCCCTGCTGTCCTCCCGCTTGTTAGTGAGCTGTGTGCGCTATGCGGCGCCGGCGTCTGATGTCAGACACCGGCGCCGCACAGCGCACACAGTTCTGTGTCAGACAGCGGCGCGCACAGCAGCACTCCCCCTCCCTCGGCACGGCAGGTACTGGGGGCATATGTGGCACTGTGGGGGGCATTTATATGGCACTGTGGGGGGCATTTATCTGGCACAGTGGGGGCATTAATGTATCTGGCACTGTGGGGGGCATTCATTTTTCTGGCGCTGTGGGGGGGGCATTTATCTGGCACTGTGGAGGCATTTATCTGTGCACTGTGAGGGTGCATTAATGTATCTGGCACTGTGGGGGCATTTCTGGCACTGTGGGGTCATGTATCTATCTGGGACTGTGGGGGCATATCTGGCACTGTGGGGGGGGCATTAATGTATCTGGCACTGGGGGGGACATTTATCTGGCACTGTGGGGGGCATTTATCTGGCACTGTGGGGGGCATTCATTTATCTGGCACTGTGGGGGGCATTAATGTATCTGGCACTGTGGGGGGGCATTTATCTGGCACTGTGGGGGCATTTATCTGTGCACTGTGAGGGGGCATTAATGTATCTGGCACTGTGGGGGCATTTCTGGCACTGTGGGGTCATGTATCTATCTGGGTCTGTGGGGGCATATCTGGCACTGGGGGGGGGGCATTGATGTATCTGGCACTGTGGCGGCATTTATCTGGCACTGTGATCGGGCATTAATGTATCTGGCACTGTGGGGGCATTTATCTGGCACTGAGAGGGGGCATTAATGTATCTGGCACTGTGGGGTCATTTATCTATCTGGGACTGTGGGGGCATATCTGGCACTGTGGGGGGCATTTATATATCTGGCACTGTGGGGGGTATTTATGTATCTGGCACTGTGGGGGGCATTTATGTATCTGGCACTGTGGGGGGCATTTATGTATCTGGCACTGTGGGTGGCATTTATGTATCTGGCACTGTGGGGGGCATTTATGTATCTGGCACTGTGGGGGGCATTTATGTATCTGGCACTGTGGGGGCAATTATGTTTCTCGCACTGCTGGGGGGGCATGTCATGTGCATTTGGCACTGCTGGGGGGGCAGGTCATGTGCATTTGGCACTGCTGGGGGGCATGTCATGTGCATCTGGCACGACTGGGGGGCATGTCGTATCTAGCTGGCACGGCTGGGGGGCATATCATGTAGTGTTCCCATGTCTCAGTGCAATACCTGGCGCAAAGTGTCTAACGTGCTCTGCCTGGCGCAAAGTGTCTAACGTGCTCTGCCTGGTGCAAAGTGTCTAACGTGCTCTGCTTGGCACAAAGTGTCTTAACGTGCTCTACCTGTCGCAGTGTGTATAGGAGGTTCTACCTGGTGCAATGTGTATTAGCTGCACTACTGTGTGGTGTAATGCGAATTGCCACTATTATGTGGCCGCGCCCCTTCCCCACGAAGCAACGCCCCTACATTTTTGATGCGCGCCTTCGGCGCGCAAGGTCCATGATTTTGAACGGAGCAACAAGCATTACAGTATGTACATAATTTTGCCCTTCTTACTTAAATATGTGCCCTCCCAAATGCAAAATGTGCCCTCCCCGTGATCAGCACCCCTGCCCTAAAAAAATCCTAGAGTGAACACTATCATGTGTAGCTGGCACTGCTGGGGGGCATATCATGTGTAGCTGGCACTGCAGCAGGGCATGTCCTGTCTATCTGGCACTGCTGGGGGGTATATCATGTCTATCTGGCACTGCTGGGGGGCATGTCATGTGTAGCTGGCACTGCTGGGGGCATGTCATGTGTAGCTGGCACTGCTGCGGGGCATGTCATGTCTATCTGGCACACCACTACTGTAGACATTATGTGTAGCTGGCACTATACTGGAGACATTGTGTGTAAGGAACACTACTGTAGCTGTTATGTGTAATGCTGCTAATTGTGTGCGTAGAGGGGGTGTGAAAATATATTATTTATTTATAGTGTGATAATATGAAGTTGTGAGGCCCGCCCACTTTTCCAGGAGGCCACGCCCACTTTTCCAGGAGCGCGCGCATAGAGTATGGGAGGGGGCGCTTTTACATTTTCTCGCACAGGGTGCTAGTAGGCCTGGAGCCGGCCCTGGGGAACACCACCCTGTATCACAATAAGGTCTTGCAATATGAATCCCACTTGGTGATCCTTGCAAGAATTTGTGGAGGAAGATAAAACATCTTCAACCCACAGATCCACATACATTGGTACGCATATATATTTAAAATCCTTTGCTATATTACATTGTAACATATATATTAAATATAATATTATTTGGTGCTTTCCTCCCCCCTCCCCCCCTTCCCAGTATAAACACACACACACACACACACACACACACACACACACACACACACACACACACACACACACACACACTATAGTAAATAAAAATCACTTCTATGATTTTTATGTAAACAACCTGGTCACATACCACATGCACCCCAGATATAGGAGGGGTGAACGGTATTTTGTACCAGTCATTTGTTGGGTCGCGATCCCACAATATCCAAAACAAATGTTTTGCATGGGAACCTGAAGCTGTGGCTTTTTAAAAAAATATTTATCTTACCTTAATTCCCCCTTATCTCCCAAATGTGTCCAAGACTCCCTCTCCTATTCCATCTTTCTCTCCCACTGTCTCTCTTTCTGCCTCTCTCTTTCACCCGTTTATCCATGTCTCTCCCCTGTCTGTTTTTGTTTACGTCTATCTCGTCCGTTCTCTAATCTGCAACATATGCATGATTTATTTCCAACTCTACCTAAGGCTCATTTTTCCCAGGGAAGCTGCTTCTAAACCTGAAAAACGGTTCCTGTCATAGGAAACATATACAGTATATGTGTGTGTGTGTGTGTGTGTGTGTGTGTGTGTGTGTGTGTGTGTGTGTACTACTGTGTATGTGCGTATTATACTCACATACTCTTCATGAAGTTGTGGGAGAGTCCTGATTTTTCAGGTAGTCCCCTGTACCCCCAGTTGAGTAGACGTATCTCCCATCCTGCCTACTTCCTAATGAAGTGGGTAGGATTGGGAGATTATCACAGGAATGGCAGCGAGGGTAGGCATCATTTTAGCCCTGCCCCCTACCCGTGGACCCATGGATAGTGGCATGTTTCGATGTTGGGGCGGAGCCTAATGACAAGATAGTCCAGCCACGTCCAGCAGCATCTCCACTCTGGGCTTCTCCCGGAGAGGATACAATGAGAGTATGACTATATTAACAACCCAGATACCACAAATATTTATATTACCTCAAAATAACGTCAATACACCCCCCTTGATAACAATAATATAACCCCATAAAATGAATACACCCCAACGCCTGGTAATATATACAGTACTGTACACACAGCCTGAGGGTAATTTTAGCAAATATTTTTAATAACTTTGTGCATTAAACAAAGTGTGTGTACATTCACACAATTCATTTATGTTTCATATACACCTTATACACACAGCCTGAAGGTCATTTAATACAATATTTTTAATAACTTATTGTATTAAACAAAGTTTGTGTACATTGAGCCATCAGAAAACAAAGGTTTCACTATCTCACTCTCACTCAAAAAAAGTCCGTATTTCGGAATATTCCGTATTTCGGAATATTTGGATATGGGATACTCAACCTGTATAAAGTCAACATTTTGAACATGTAGACATGCTGAAATTTTATTCACAATAAATGTGCAGCTGTATAAAATTCATGCGTATACTGTAGGAAGTGATTCAAGTGAAAGGGTTTACCCATTTTTATTATAAACCTCACCTAATTGTGTTTTTAGAAAATCTGACTGAAGAAATTACTTGGGTTATTTGCTAATATTGCTCAAAGGTGCAAAACTGCACCAAAATACAGTAATTAGCTGTTACCTGTCTAATGCAATTTATAAAACACTCTAAGTAATGTAAGTGTTAAATAGGGGATCTAACGCAAGCAGTGGTGTACTGACTAGTTTGGTGAAGCCAAATATAAAAATTTCCAAATATTATGGAGTTGGAGAATGGGGCAGATGATGCAGAAATCACTGATCACAGAACTTATTTTTAATATTATCATTATTATTTTTTGTGTTTTTTTGCAGTTTTGCAGAGTGCGCCTGCTATAATAAATCCAAAGAATAACTTCTTACAAGCGAAATTAGGTGAGTTTTGCCCTGTGCAAAAGGGTGATTGATTTTTCACAGCATAACTGCATGGTCCACATCCATTTTAGTCCTGGTCTTGAAGCTGATTTCCTGAGGGGGCGGGGGGACAGGTGGATAGTAAAGCGACTATTTGCATAGGCTTCTATTTATGTCAGTGCTTATCGCTTTACATGTACATTATAGTATGCTTGCAAGGGCGTAGCTACCATAGGTGCAGGGAGTGCAGTTGCTATGGGGCCCAGAGCGGAGAGGGGCCCATCTTTCCTGTCACAGTTACATGTGTTACACACATTTTTCACCATTGCTATAATGCATAATGTAATTATAGTCCTATTTTTCAGATTGTGCCACTGTAATGTGGCACAATATGAAGAATAGGACTATAGGCATAATATGAACTGGGGGCACTGTATGTCATAATTTCAATTGGGGGTACTTTTTGGCATAGTGTGTACTGGTAGCCCTACAATGCGACACAACTTGAACTAGGGCACTACTATGGTTCATAATATAAACCAGGGCACTACTATTCAGAAAATGAACTTAGGCACTATTACGGTACATAACATTAACAATTCCTGTGGAGAGGTTACTCTCTAGAAGCATTGGGACAGGGGCTCCTTCTAAATGTTGCTTTGTCCCTGTATGCTTTTATCCTGAAAGGGCAGCTACTGCCTGTCATTGTCAGTCTACATTAAAAGCTTCCTGAAATGACTGTTATCCAGTATATAATTTAATGTTAAACTTGTAACAATTTTGCAGGAGCTGCCATTTCACTAAAATGTGAAGTGTTATGTAGTGGATACATTAGCTTGTATTGGACAGTCGATGATTCTGTGAATTATACATATTCAGACGATGGCAGAGTGGTAATGGGAGAAAAGTAGTAAGTATACTGTAAGTTACACATTACTCAAAATATGTGTTCTAGACTGAAGTAATATAAAGTTAGATGTTTTTGCTATGCGGCATATCCATACAAAAATCTATGGCCCGGTATGTAGTGAATCCAAGTTCAGCGGCCCTGCGGGGTGCCGTCGAATTCTGACTTTTTTTTAAAAGGGGGAATCTTTTACAAAGCATGGTTTAGCTTTGTAAATGTATGCCCCTTTTAAAAAAAATGTCCCGCACGGGAACTCGGACTTCATTACATCCCGCCCCTTATGTAATTTACATGCACATATACACATGGTCTTGCTGTATCCACACTAAAGCTGGGTACACACCAATCAATATGTCATCCGATCTGGTGGATCAGACTGACATATTGGGCACGTCGTCTAGTGTGTACTCACTGTATTGCTGACGATGCGTGCTACTGTGGGCCATCAGCGGCATCCTCCATTGGCCCTACATGCAGCTAAATGCTTAATGGACCCCGCCTTCACTCTGTCACTGCCTGCATCAGCAAGTGAGTATTCATTTGCCACTGCTGGGTCCTGTCACTGCCGGTGTTGGGCTGGGTACACATTGTATATTGTTTACTCAGCTTTAGGGGTAAATATAATAGTCTGAGAGATGCAGCTATTTGCGTGATTCAGACGAGTCTGCACCAGTGTTTTCAATTGGTAATAATTTTAAAGGCAAAATCAATCTGGTTTGAAGTCGCCAAGTAAAGCTGAATCCATGAAAAAAGTCTCCTCTGAGAAGGGCTGTAACTAGGTGTATATGAGTGGTGCTGTCTCCCTAGGCAACATATTACGGAAGATGGCTTACCCATCCACGACACTCCCATGTCACTCACACCAGACAAAACAGTGTGTGTGCACATCATTGCCACCTAGTTACTGGCCAGGAACACTTATTCCATGTACGTATGCCTAATTTGGTGCAGTTACTTGCAGGGCATGCACAGTATGCTTGAATCTGCAATGCTTCCAAAACCCACTTCATTCTGACTCAGATTCAGGCCCAACGTGTACTTAAAAATAGGATTTTAATTACCTACCAGTAAATCCTTTTCTCATAGTCCTTGGAGGATACTGGGGTCCACATTAGTACCATGGGGTATAGATGGGTCCACTAGGAGCCATGGGCACTTTAAGAAATTAATAGTGTGAGCTGGCTCCTCCCTCTATGCCCCTCCTACCAGACTCAGTCTAGAAACTGTGCCCAAGGAGACAGACATACTTTGAGAGAAGGATATACAAAGACAGTGGTGAGATTCGAACCAGCACACACCAAGAAAACAAGAGGAAAGCCATGCTAACCAAACTTGAACCAGGAAAAGCAACAGCTGAACCAATACTGAACCAATTAACAGTGCAGGAAGTACGAAGCACTAGGCGGGCGTCCAGTATCTTCTACGGACTACGAGAAAAGGATTTACTGGTAGGTAATTAAAATCCTATTTTCTCTTACGTCCTAGAGGATACTGGGGTCCACATTAGTACCATAGGGATGTATCAAAGCTCCCAAACCGGGTGGGAGAGTGCTGAGGATCCTGCAGAATTGATTTACCAAACTGAAGGTCCTCAGAGGCCAAAGTATCGAACTTGTAGAACTTAGCAAACGTGTTCGAACCTGACCAAGCAGCTGCTCAGCAGAGCTGTAAAGCCGACACACCCCGGGCAGCAACCCAGGAAGAAACCACCGACCTGACGTAGAAACATGCTGGATAGTAAGCCTGATCCAGCGAGCAATAGACTGCTTTGAATCAGGACACCCAATTTTATTGGGATCATAGAGAACAAACAGCGAGTCCGATTTTCTGTGACGAGCTGTCCGTTTCACATAAATCTTCAAAGCCCTCACAACATCTAGGGACTTTGAGGTAGAAGAGGTGTCGGTAACCACCAGAACCACAATAGGTTGGTTGATACGAAACACAGACACCATCTTCGGGAGAAATTGCTTACGAGTTCTGAGTTCAGCTCTATATTCATGAAATATCAAAGAAGGGCTCTTGTGAGACAATGCCCTCAGTTCTGACACATGCCTGGCTGAAGCCAAGGCCAACAGTGCGACAGCCTTCCACGTAAGAAACTTTATGTCAACCACCTGTAAGGGCTCAAATTATTCTGACTGGAGGAACTGCAACACCACGTTGAGATCCCAAGGTGCCGTAGGAGGCACAAAGGGCGGTTGGATGTGCAGAAAAACCTTCAAGAATGTCTGAACCTCAGGGAGGGAAGCCAATTGTTTCTGGAAGAAAAAGGACAAAGCCGAAATCTGGACTTTTAAAGGAGCCCACACGTAGGCCCACATCCACACCTGACTGCAGAAAGAGCAGAAAACATCCCAGTTGAAATTCCACCATAGGAAATTTCCTGTTCTCGCACCAAGAGACGTATTTCTTCCAAATACGGTGGTAATGCTTAGACGTTACCCCTTTTCTGGCTTGGATCAAAGTGGGAGTAACCTTATCCAGGATTCTTTTCTGGGCTAGAATTTGACGCTCAACTTACATGCTGTCAAACGTAGCTGTGGTAAGTCTTGATAGACGATCGGCCCCTGCAGCAGGAGATCCTCATGAAGAGGTAGAGGCCATGGATCCTCAAGGAGCAGGTCCAGTAGATCCGCACACTAAGCCCTTCTTGGCCAGTCCGGAGCAATGAGAATTGCTTGAACCTTTTCCCTTTTTATTCTTTTGAGAATACTTGGGATCAACAGAAGAGGCGGAAACACCTAAATAATTTTGTAGCCCCATGGGGTTGCCAGAGCATCCACCGCCACTGCTTGTGGGTCCCTCGACCTGCAACAATACCGCCTGAGCTTCTTGTTTAGATGAGAGGCCATTTTGTCGAATTGTGGAATCCCCCACCGATGTGTTAAGTACCCGAACACCTCTGGGTGAAGACCCCACTCTCCTGGGTGAAGGTCGTGTCTG